>NC_083575.1:91666605-91966605 GCF_027579695.1 Neoarius graeffei | reverse complement strand
AAAAAAATTTCGTTCCCGGAACGGTTAATTACGTTCCTGTCAGCTGTTTAACAAATGGCTATAAAATGATGTCTCTGTCTCATCCAGCTTAAGCCAAATGTAGGCTAATTCTATTACAACCTTCATTAAATAAGACAAGAAATAATTCAAAACAATTATTATTTCAAATGTTGGCGATTTGGATTCTCAGTATGTCTTCCCATCTACACAAACAGAAAAAGTGCCAAAAATGAAAGATAATTCATTTAGTGTGTTACCAAAGGCTAGTCAGGCCCTATAGAGGGCTACCGCATGACGTCACCACGCCGCGAGATTTTGTTAGGCGCCATATTGGAAGACCAAGTACACATCTATGCAAGTACATACATACATAAAATAAACTACACCTGAAATGTAGCCAGGGCCGGTTCTGCCCTAATCTGGACCCGGGTGCAACATCGCGCAACACCCCCCCCCCCCCCCCCCCCCCCCCAAAAAAAAAAAAAAAACCACCAGTCTAAATCAGGACAACCATCACATAACTATAACTATAACATTTTATATCAACTATTTTAACTAAATGGGCTATAATAAATAAGCCTGCAGGCAGCCACGGCGGGCTGCCTCAGAAAAGTAACCATTCCAATGACATAACTGAAAGCCTGCAGCCACGGCGGGCTGCCTCAGAAAAGTAACCATTTGTCCTACCTTAAAACTCGTTTTGCATTTTCTGCCTCCTTTTTTGTATTTTCGACCCTCCGTTTATTTTCTTTCCTTTTCTGAAAACCCGATTTGTGTCCAGACATTTTGTTCTGCTACCAACGAACTAACTCGTCAGGTCTCGTCTCTCGAGCCCGCGATGATTCCCGTGGGAAGGGCAACAACTGATACATTTTTACAAACAGCCAATAGGGAGGTTGCATCGTTCAGGCTCTTCTTTGCTCAGACACTCAGTAATGGAGACGTGATAGTAGTCCACCCTCCCGCTCTCTCCATTCAGTCAGCGAACGTCACACAGGAAGTGAACCCCAGCGGGTCATAGAAACTTGCGCAGGAGAAGAATGGCTTTTTTATTTGTAGGCTACGGAAACTTTGAGGAACGAAATAAAAACCAGTATCAACCGGTTACCATTATTTTTAATAAGCGTTTCTGTTCCGGAACATAAAAATAATAAAGTTTCTGGTTTCGTTTCTGTTCCATGTGAAATAGAAAAAGTTCCCGGTTTCGTTTTCGTTCCTTGAACCGGTTCAAAGCCCTGGTCAGTACTAACACCACAGAATGGGACACCTCAACAGAGTGAGGTCAGTTTGTAGTTTGATATGTTACTAACACTACCCCCCCCCCCCCCCCCCCCCCCCCGCACTAAGGTGTCCTGGTTTCCCAAATCAAAATATGGTCACCCTACTCTAGATGCAAATCAGGAGCTTCAGCTAATTAATGTTCACAATGTTCAAACATCAGAATGGAAAACATTGTGATCTCAAAGAAGTGTGACTTTCTTTCACTGGGTGTTGGTTTGAGCCAAGTGGATTGGTTTGAGTATTTCCGAAACTGCTGATCTCCTTGGTTTTCAGACACAACAGTCGCTAGAGTTTACACAGACAGAATGGTGCAAAAACCAAAAAAAACGTTGACTGAGTGAGCGACAGTTCTGTGGGTGGAAACAAAATGCCTTGTGATAAAAGAGGGAGGTCAGAGGAAAAAGGGCAGATACTGTAAGGTTCAAGCTTTTTTTTTTTTGCCAGGAAGGATATAGTACCTCATTTAATCACTCTTTACAACCATGGTGAGCAGAAAAGCATCTCAGCAGAACCAACAGCAGAAGAGCACATTGGTTTCCAGTCCTGCAGCCAAGAACAGGGATCTTAGAATCAACAACAAGTTCCTATTAAAGTGGCCGCTGAGTGTATATTGAATGATATGATTAAATGATCATGATGTACTGTACAGGTTTGCTCACAAACTGCCAACAAAAAACAGAAAGAAAGTAAAAGTCTTTACTTTTATTTACTGTCATCAAACAAGGCTCGATACTGAAACTGAAAGCTGGAGTATCAGCTGATACCGATGTAATATTGTTTTCTTTCTCATCTCATCTCATTATCTCTAGCCGCTTTATCCTTCTACAGGGTCGCAGGCAAGCTGGAGCCTATCCCAGCTGACTACGAGCGAAAGGCGGGGTACACCCTGGACAAGTCGCCAGGTCATCACAGGGCTGACACATAGACACAGACAACCATTCACACTCACATTCACACCTACGCTCAATTTAGAGTCACCAGTTAACCTAACCTGCATGTCTTTGGACTGTGGGGGAAACCGGAGCACCCGGAGGAAACCCACGCGGACACGGGGAGAACATGCAAACTCCACACAGAAAGGCCCTCGCCGGCCACGGGGCTCGAACCCGGACCTTCTTGCTGTGAGGCGACAGCGCTAACCACTACACCACCGTGCCGCCCCAGTGTAAATATAATAAAGTATAAAATGTAATAGAAAAACAATACTAACAAAATTAAAAAAAAAACATTCAGGGGTAGGTTTCCTGATAGTGTTGCACTTTAGGGCTAAAGAGTGAGTTTAAAGATGCTCTTAAGTAGTGAATGTTGTCTCTGTACATGGTTTTCCTGAACTCACCCGTAAGAAGGAGTGTTCAGAGCAACTTTGCGAAGAGCTTCTTTGTAGCACGCTTCCTTGATATAGGCATTCGTAGTTGCTAAAATCACAAGAAGGTCCGGGTTCGAGCCCAGCGGCCGACGAGGGCCTTTCTGTGTGGAGTTTGCATGTTCTCCCCATGTCCGCGTGGGTTTCCTCCAGGTGCTCCGGTTTCCCCCACAGTCCAAAGACATGCAGGTTAGGTTAACTGGTGACTCTAAATTGAGCGTAGGTGTGAATGTGAGTGTGAATGGTTGTCTGTGTCTATGTGTCAGCCCTGTGATGACCTGGCGACTTGTCCAGGGTGTACCCCGCCTTTCGCCCGTAGTCAGCTGGGATAGGCTCCAGCTTGCCCGCAACCCTACACAGGATAAGCGGTTATGGATAATGGATGGATGGATAGTTGCTAAATCCAGTCGATGAGGTCACATGGCGTTCGTTTTTAACCAAAAACTAATGAAATATAAAGTGTTAAAATATGTTAATCTATTGTATTGGCATTAAGCATTACATATATAATGTGGTAAGTAATAACTGAAACTATTTTACATTTTTGGACAATAACTTTTTTTTTTCATTCCAAGCGTGTTTATTTTTTTTATTAAATGAAACATTTACATGAAAGAATGAACAAATAACAAGCTAAATAATGAAGTAAATGTGTTCACCGTGCTTGCTCATTTCACTGTTATTGAATCATGCACTCATAATCATTTCAACTGTTATCCACAACACCAAGTTGGCAACGTTCTTCCGTATATATACATACACAATGTTAGAGCCACAGAAATGTCTAATTTATGACATTAATGAGAGAATCTCTTGCCTAATGGTGTTAAATTTGATTAAAATGTAGCGATGTCAATGTGACATACTGATATCCATACGTATCCATATCTATAATATATTGAAATATATTCATAGTGTTTTTCATATATTTAATTAATAATTAACTAGATGTACTTGCAGTGTACAAGAAAAAATAATTTAACCCCAGCAGCAGGTTCAACACCAGTTTCCCCCGTTGACCATGAGAGTCCCTTGGAGGCGCATGCACATTGTTTTCAGCTGCGAGGAGGCACTCTTTGTTGTTAAAGAATGATTGATTCAGGTCCTTCGTAAGTTAAGATCAAACTAACTTATCACTTTGGCTATGATGTTCCTCTCATCTCATTTCATCTCATTATCTGTAGCCGCTTTATCCTGTTCTACAGGGTCGCAGGCAAGCTGGAGCCTATCCCAGCTGACTACGGGTGAAAGGCGGGGTACACCCTGGACAAGTCGCCAGGTCATCACAGGGCTGACACAGAGACACAGACAACCATTCACACTCACATTCACATCTACGGTCAATTTAGAGTCACCAGTTAACCTAACCTGCATATCTTTGGCCTGTGGGGGAAACCGGAGCACCCGGAGGAAACCCACGTGGACACAGGGAGAACATGCAAACTCCACACAGAAAGGCCTTCGCCGGCCCCGGGGCTCGAACCCGGACCTTCTTGCTGTGAGGCGACAGCGCTAACCACTACACCACTGTGCCGCCCGGCTATGATGTTGTTCGGGAAAACCACATTAGCTTAATGATGGATTTTAAGAGGCAGCTAAAGATGCTCTTAGCTTTAAGAGGCTTTTGGGAAACCCAGACCATATCTCTCTCTCTTTTTTTATGTAAATATTTCCAGTTTGAAAAATAGTTTTATTTTCCAAATCCAATTCCAGAGATTTGTCATTTGTTACAGGATCTGATTTTTTTTTCTCTAATATCCGATCCACATTTTTACCTCACCTGGAACGGAGTCCACCAGGGGGTGAGGTATTGTTTTCGGTGGGGTTTCTTTGTTTCTTTGTTTTGTTTTTTTTTGTTAGCAACATTACTGGAAAACGGCTGGACCAATCTTCATGAAACTTTCAGGATAGATGGGTATTGGTCTCAAATACAACCTCCAACATTTTGAGGGTCATCCGGTCAAGGTCACCAAAAAGGTCCATTTTTTTTCGATATCTTCCTTCATATTCATCATATTTACTTCAAACCAAATCCAGAATGTTCATCTTTCAATTTTTCTTCCATCGATATGCTACATGATGGGTTATCTCTCATAGTTTTCTTCGTGGATGGAGGTCAAATGTCAGGGGTCAAGATCACAGGTTTTCAGAGGCTCATAATTGGGAAACGGTTCAAGATAGAGAGATACTTAATATTATCAACATATAGGAAGTCATATATGGGCTTTCATTTGGCACCATGACCTTTGACCTTGAGTGACCTTGAAAGGTCATATGCAGGGTCACGGATTTTCAGAGGCTCATAACTGTGAAACGGTTCAGGATTGACAGACACTTAATATTATTGACATATAGGAAGTCATATACGGGCTCTCATTTGGCACCATGACCTTTGACCATGAGTGACCTTGAAAGGTCAAACTCAAGGTCATGGGTTTTCAGAGGCTCATAACTTTAAAATGGCTCACGATAGACAGATGTTAACCATTATCAACATACTGTATAAGAAGTCTCATATGGGGTTTCAGTCACCACCATGACCTTTGACCTTGAATGACTTTGAAATGTCAAACTCAAGGTCATGGATTTTCATAGGACTATAATCTGACAGCTGATGATTGAGAAATATTGCCATTATCAACAAATAGGTAGTCCCATATGGGCTTTCATTTAGCACCATGAATGTTGACCTTGAGTGACCTTGAAATGTCAAACTGAAGGTCTGGCAACACTTGTTTTTGTTTGTTTTAAACCCAATACTGGGTGTCAGATCCATGCAATATCTATATTGCATGACATTACATTATATAAAATAAAATTTGAGGCATAAAACCTTGCATAAAGTCCTCTCTTTTTTCTACTCTGGCTTTGTTTCTTTTGGGAAGTGGACTTTTCCTGGTGGTGAATTCCAGAGGTGGAAAAACCCCGGTGCAGAAAGTAAAAACCCTGCCACATTTTTGCTCCAGCCAATTCAATGAACCAGCTGATCCTAATTACCACATCCCCTAAGCCAGGTTGATGAGCTAATTGGTGAAATCACCTGTGTTGAGAGCACAGGCAGAAGGAAAACCTAAGCAGGACTTTTACTTTGTCAATCCAGTTTTTCCACCTCTGGTGAATTCTGATCTAGATCAGGCCAGTGTGCTACCACTTTCTACCAAGAGCCAAGCTACTAAGGAACTCTACAGTATCTCGGTTTTCCACACAGTAGTCAGGCAGGATGTGTGAAAATGATGATGGTCTACACAGTGGGAATTTGAAATCAAAACAAAAATATTGGTATAAATCCAAGCTAGCACTAAACAGCACATTGGTGGGAATAAAAGAAAAAATCTAATTAAACAATGCTTAGAGAAAACTCCAGCTGTACAGCTGCACACTTCCTGCTGAAGGAATGCGTAACTGATTATATAAGTGGAATGACGTGGGTCTGAGATCCTCTGATCATTGTGTCTCATGGATTGATATGGTGAAGCAGGTTTAGACTTGTGTCCATCACTGACCAATAAACTCTGTCTTATTGGTATACCGATCACAGAAAACACAATCCTCATGAATTTCCTCATTCGGATCTCCTCCATCCAAACACCACTGAGACACCACTCTGGCCCTCATGAACCTCTCGTTCAAGAAAATAAACCTTCCTTTCCTGAGGAAGTATGCCTGTTTTATCAGCAGTGAGTGTGTTTTTTGGCTGTTAGAATGAAACGCTCACTGAGAGGACTGTAGCTCTTCTAATTGGGATGCGGTGTTGCTTCACTCGTCTCTGGCGTGTTGTTTTCAGTGCTCATAGTTCCCCTGCAATCGTAATGCACTACTCAAGTACCATGATCTTTTTTTCCCTAACATCTGGAATACTTCATTTCACACAGAAGGTTCTGGAAAGGTGTAGCAGATGGGAATGCAAACACAATGCAGATGTGATTTCATAAGCAGCGATTGAAATTAAATATGCGCAATCATGCTACAAGAATGGAAGAGCTAAATACTAAAGAACCATGAATATTTGCTTACTTTACAATGTACTTTACAGTTTTTGCTTCAGGGCAAAAGATGATGCGCTTCATTCATACAGGCTTAAATGTGAATCATAGTTTCTGAATCAGCCTGTTGCCACAGTAAGAAATATATTTTTCCTCCTAAGGGGAATATGATTGACAACATCCGCTCTCTGTGTAAGCTATACACGGGTGCATGCTGCTGTTGGCCAGTTGCCAGCGTATCGTTTTTGTTGAGACAGCAACATGGTTTACGATTTCCCATAAATCTCACCCACAAAGGGACAACAGCATGTAATTTGCGGTGTGTGCTGTTTGCATGCAGGCATGTTATGGCTGTAAATCGTTCAGCAGGGCAGTTGGAATTGGTCACAATGCTATTTCGCATCCCTTTCCAAGACCGCAAACTGGAATAAATGGGTTCAGGGTTAGGTGCAGAGCTCTGCTGCCATGTAAAATTGCAAATTGGATTGCATATTCGCCAGCTACTCTATAGTGACTTGAAAAAAGTTCTTCAGGATAGACGCTACTCATTGGTAGTCATCTATAAGCATCTATTACCTTCTGATCAGTAACCAAATGCCATAACCACTGCCAAAATTTCTCTACCTAACATCATTACACTCCATCAAATGCAAATATTTCCCCAATGAATGCCAATATTTGTTATTAAATGCAAACACTTTCCCAATTAACATCAATATTCAATATGAAATGCAATTTTTCCAAGCTAGCACCCCATTATATTCACAAGTATTTTCAAGCTAATACAAATTTTCACCATCAAATCTAAACATTTCCAAACTAACATCACCATTCACCATGGAATCCCAATATTTCCAATTTGACACAGATATAGACCATGAAATCCAAATATTTCCCCAAGTAACACCAATGTTCATCATCAAAACCAATTTCTGCAAGCTGGCAGCGAATTAGATCACCACTGTATTCATCAATAAATTTCAACATTTCCAAATTAATACCATTATTTAATATCAAATCCAAATATTTCCCCAACCTAACACCAATGTTCACCATCAAAACTAAATATTTCCCCAATCTAACACCAATGTTCACCATCAAAACTGAATATTTCCCCAATCTAACACCAATGTTCACCATCAATACTGAATATTTCCCAAACACCAATGTTCACCATCATAACAGAATAGTTCCCAGTCTAACACCAATGTTCACCATCAATACTGAATATTTCCCAATCTAACACCAATGTTCACCATCATAACAGAATAGTTCCCAGTCTAACACCAATGTTCACCATCAATAATGAATATTCCCCAATCTAACACCAATGTTCACCATCATAACAGAATAGTTCCCAGTCAAACACCAGTGTTCACCATCAAAACTGAATATTTCCCCAATTTAACACCAATGTTCACCAACAAAATAAAATATCTCCCATCTAACACCAACGTTCACCATCAAAACTGAATATTTCCCCAATCTAACACCAATGTTCATCATCAATACTGAATATTTCCCCAATCTCACACCAATGTTCACCAACAAAATAAAATATCTCCCATCGAACACC
This sequence comes from Neoarius graeffei, assembly GCF_027579695.1. Classification (NCBI taxonomy): domain Eukaryota; kingdom Metazoa; phylum Chordata; class Actinopteri; order Siluriformes; family Ariidae; genus Neoarius; species Neoarius graeffei. Next base: position 91,958,402 of record NC_083575.1, on the reverse strand, counting down.
AATGTTCACCATCAAAACCAAATATTTCGTCATCTAGCACCAATATTCACCATCAACACTGAATATGTCCCAATCTAACACCAATGTTCACCATCATAACATAATATTTCCCCATCTAAGACCAATGTTCATCATCAAAACCAAATATTTCCCCAATTACCACCCATGTTCACTATAAAACTGAACAAATAATTGAACTAGTGGAGATTATATTCCAAAGACACACCAATCCTGGGTGTACTGCAGTTTGCTCCCGACAGTGATGCTTTGGATGATGATCTGTTCTGAATATTTATTATGGAGATGCAACCTGAAAATGAAATATCAGTGTTGAAAGAAAAGATCCATGGAACTTCCTTTGAATGAGGACTAAGTAGAATGTTAAGAACACTGCACTGCTAAAACTTAAAACTTTCGAGGAATGATACAGGATGAAGAATGCTTGGTTGTTAATATGCAACTATTGCCATATGTTACAGTTATATATCCATTATGGATTAATGGACTTGCTTGTTTTCTTGTCTTTCTCCCAGTTTTTCCTGGGATAGGCTCCTGTTTAACCATTAGATATGCCACACTTACAGACTTATGCTTTTCTAAGATCACAGACATCAATGACAATCCAAATGCTCTTCCTCGTGGTAGTGATTTTAAGATGCATTCTTTTGTTTTGCTCTAGGGTGCTCTGAGTGCTGTATTAAATGCCTGAGCGGGATTCCATATGCCTCTCTTATCGCCACCATCCTGCTCTATGCTGGTGTGGCACTCTTCTGTGGGTGTGGGCATGAGGCTCTCTCTGGTACCGTCACCATCCTGCAGAACTATTTTGAAGTGGTCCGATCACCAGTCGAAACCCTGGACGTGTTTACCATGTGAGTACTGACTGTCATGAAGTTACATGCTTACACAAAAACACACTGGGTATTCAGCAGGTAATGCTTCTGTACCAGAAGAAAAGAAAGGTGAGGTCAGATCCCAAGACTGTCACCAGTGGGTGCTTAAACAAGCTCTTAAGGTTGAATTTTTCATGTTGTATTAAAACTTTTGCTAAAAGTAAATGTGTGTTGCATAGATTTGAACTGTCTTCATGTTATTAAAGTAATGTTTTGACATAAATGCTAATGTGGTTAAAATTTTGTGAATATTCATCATCCAATCCCAGTATTTCCAAACAGACATCACTGTTTGCCATCAAATTCCGAATATGTCAATGTGTCATAGTGGTATAGTTGTCATTTCATGGCCAAAACATAGAAATGTCATTATCATGGCCATATCATGGTTATGTCATGAGAATGCCATGGCCATGTCATGACCGTATCATGGTTATGTCATGGCTGTATTGTGGTCATATCATGGCCATATCAAGGTTATATCATGGCTGTACTGTGGTTATATCATGGCCATATCATGATTATGTCATAGCTGTATCATGGTTATGTCATGGCTATATTGTTATCATTTCATGGCCCTATCATGGTTATGTCATGGCCCTATCATGGTTATGTCATGACCATATCATGGTTTATATCATGGCTGTACTATGGTTATATCATGGCCACATCATGGTTATATCATTACTGTATCATGGTTATGTCATGACCGTATCATGATTACATCATGGATGTATCATGGTTATGTCATGACTGTATCATGATTATATCATAGCTGTATTGTGGTCATGTCATGGCTGTATCATGGTTATATCATGGCCGTACTATGGTTATATCATTGCCATGTCATCATGGTTATATCATTGCTGTTTCATGGTTACGCCACAGCCATACCATGCTTATGTTATGAGCACACCATTTATAATGAATGATCTTCTTCGCCATTAGAATAGAATGCCTTTATTGTAACTGCACAAATGTACAATGAAATTGAATTCATCATAGGAGAGAAAAGCCGCTGCATTCGTGCGCACCGCCACTCTTGGGCACTTCAGCACAAGGCCGTCCCATGTTAACCTAACTGCATGTCTTTGAACTGTGGGGGAAACCGGAGCACCCGGAGGAAACCCACACAGACACGGGGAGAACATGAAAACTCCACACAGAAAGGCCCCTGTTGGCCACTGGGCTCGAACCCAGAACCTTCTTGCTGTGAGGCGACAGTGCTAACCACTACACCACCGTGCCGCCCTTTACTATATCATGTTTGCATCATGACCATGTCATATTTATGTCATAGCTATATAATAGTCATATCATGGCTGCATCATGGTTATGTCATGGCTGTATCAATGCCATATCTTTCCATATCATGGCCGTATCATGGTTATGTCTTGGCTGTATCATTGCTGTATCTTTTTATCATGGCCATATCATGGCACTGTTGTGGCAGTATCATGGTTGTGACATCGTTTCCCTTGGCAAAGCCCTGCAGAATTCTGCCACACACACACACCCAGGAAAGATAAGGGAAAGGCCTTAGTGTGAGGCCTGAGTCTGAGGCTTTGGCTATGGTCCCACTTAGGGAATTAAATTGTTCTGAAATCGCTATGGGTTGCCATAGTACACCTGCTCACTGCCTCTACCTGAGAGAGAGAGAGAAAATATGAAAGCAGCAGAGTAGAAAATAGACAAAAATGGGGGGGAATATTTGCACTACATGATGGATTGGCTGGAGGAAGATATGGATGGAGGGATCTCCAGAGAGAGAGAAGCAGAGATATATAAAGAGGAGATGGAGGAGGAGAGGATGGAAAGAATGAGAGCAGCAGATTGCATTAGTCACCATCTCCTTCTCTCTCTGTACAACACGCCCACTGACCATCACACACTGAAGTGCATGCGTGTAATGTGAGACTTAAACATCTCACCTCTATATTAATGCACAGTTGCAAAGAAGATATAATTCACCACTCACATGCTTTATTATAAGCATATTTGATTTCATTTACTCAAGCCATTAAATGAACTCAATCATATTTTCAATAATATTGATGTGATTTGCTATGACATTCAATCTTCCACTGCACACCAGGCACAAGAAGTGCCTCTTCACTACACTGGTAATGAGAAATTCTTCCCTCCCCAAAAGTCACATCTCTAAAAAGTAATTAGAGCTTCATTTACTAACATCTATAATTTGACTGACGACTTCAATTAAATGAGAGAACGCAGAGTTAAACAAGTGTATTCATATAATCTCATCTCATCATCTCTAGCCGCTTTATCCTGTTCTACAGGGTCGCAGGCAAGCTGGAGCCTATCCCAGCTGACTACGGGCGAAAGGCGGGGTACACCCTGGACAAGTCGCCAGGTCATCACAGGGCTGACACATAGACACAGACAACCATTCACACTCACATTCACACCTACGCTCAATTTAGAGTCACCAGTTAACCTAACCTGCATGTCTTTGGACTGTGGGGGTAACCGGAGCACCCGGAGGAAACCCACGCGGACACGGGGAGAACATGCAAACTCCGCACAGAAAGGCCCTCGCCGGCCACGGGGCTCGAACCCGGACCTTCTTGCTGTGAGGCGACAGCGCTAACCACTATACCACCCACCGTGCCGTCCCCTCATATAATCTGTTCTTTCAAAATATCTTACAAAGAGTAAAGTGGAAAGAAGTCAATCTGACAGCATGCTAGAATAAAAAAAATATGTATATCAAGAGTGCACTTTCATACTGTAGATTTTGAAATGCTACAGAAATTAATAGATTTGCATCTTATGGGTTACTTGCACTCAGGTTGTGTTGTAGTCAAGACCATCTACATTACATCAGAATCAGAATGCCCTTTATTGTCTTTGCATATTAACATAAAATGAAATTTGGTGTCTCTTGTAAAACAAAAGAAAACTGTACCCCATTCACTTTTCTGATGGTGTAGTGGTTAGCACTGTTGCTTCACAGCAAGAAGGTTCTGGGTTTGAGCCCAGCGGCCGGTGAGGGCCTTTCTGTGCGGAGTTTGCATGTTCTCCCCGTGTCCGCGTGGGTTTCCTCCAGGTGCTCCGGTTTCCCCCACAGTCCAAAGACATGCAGGTTAGGGTAACTGGTGACTCTAAATTGACCGTGGGTGTGACTGTGAGTGTGAATGGCTGTTTGTCTCTATGCGATGATCTGGCGACTTGTCCAGGGTGTACCCCGCCTCTTGCCTATAGTCAGCTGGGATAGGCACAGGATAAGCGGTTACAGATAATAGATGGATGGATGTACCCCATTCACTCACTTACACACATTAAAAGGAGCTATCAATTAACTAAGTAATAACTCAAAATATATTTTAAATAGAAATTTAAAATATATAAACAACTTAAAGTGGCTTATGCAGTTATGGCACGTTCGTGTATTATGATTGCAATTGAGGTAAAGTTGTTGTGGTGGCAGTGGAGAGGTGTGAGTTCAATTCACTGATAGCTGTTGGGTAGAAGCTGTTCCTGAGTCTGAAAGTGTGGGCCTTTAAGGCTCTGTAGCATCTTCCAGATGGCTGTAGTGAGAACAGGTGATGAATTGGATGTGTATTGTCCTTAATGTTGTTGCAGGCTCTGCTGAGGCAGCGAGCTCTGTAGATGTCCTCCAGGGGAGGAAGGGGGAGTCTGGTGAATTTTTGTGCTGTATTAATAACCCTCTGAAGAGCTGCTCTGTCTGCTGTTGAACAATTTCCATACCAGGCTGTTATGCAACATATCAATATGCTCTCGACTGAGCAGTGGTAGAATGACTCCAGCAGCTTTGCAGAGAGGTTGGTCTTCCTCAGAGTCCTTAGGAAGTATAGTCTTTGTTGAGCCTTTTTGACCAGAGTACTGGAGTTAACCATCCACTTGAGGTCCTCACTGATGTGGGTACTCAGGAACTTAAAACTGGAAGCCCTCTCCACCTCCTCTCCCCTTATTTCCAGTGGCAGGGACTCCTCCTCATGCTGTCTGAAGTCTATAAGAAACTCCTTTATCTTTTTGACGTTTAGTGACAGGTTGTTATCTACACGCCATTCAGTCAGCTTGCAGACCTCATCTCTATAAGCTGTCTCATTGCCATTAGAGATCAGTCCCACTACTGTTGTGTCATCGGCAAACTTTATAATTGTATTTGTGACATGAGCATTACAGGCATTTAGCAGACACTCTTATCCAGAGCAATGTACAACATATCCAGAATAGCCTGGGGGGCAGTTGGGGGTTAGGTGCCTTGTTCAAGGGCACTTCAGCTATTCATGCTGGTCCAGGGAATTGAACTGGTGACCTTTTGGTCCCAAAGCTGCTTCTCTAGCCATTAGGCCATGGCTTCCCCCTAAACTGAGACCAATTCATGACCAAGACCAGAGTGTATCAAGACCGAGACAAGGCCAAGAATTTGAGGGGATGAGATCATGTCAAGACCAAAGCAGGGTGAGACCGAGTCAAGACCAGGACCAGACCAGTGTGTGTGTGTGAAGGGGGGTAGGGTAGGGGTGACAGCCATTAACAGGAATAAAAATTTCAAATTAGCAATGAGTCACGTTATTGGTCACATTTCATCTTATCTCATCTCATCTCATCTCATTATCTCTAGCCGCTTTATCCTTCTACAGGGTCGCAGGCAAGCTGGAGCCTATCCCAGCTGACTACGGGCGAAAGGCGGGGTACACCCTGGACAAGTCACCAGGTCATCACAGGGCTGACACATAGACAACCATTCACACTCACATTCACACCTACGCTCAATTTAGAGTCACCAGTTAACCTAACCTGCATGTCTTTGGACTGTGGGGGAAACCGGAGCACCCGGAGGAAACCCACGCGGACACGGGGAGAACATGCAAACTCCGCACAGAAAGGCCCTCGCCGGCCATGGGGCTCGAACCCAGGACCTTCTTGCTGTGAGGCGACAGCGCTAACCACTACACCACCGTGCCGCCTTGGTCACATTTGAAGCAAGAAATTTTGCATTCAATCACAGTAATGATGTTAACAAATGAATCAGACAATTCATAGTCAATTTTATGAAATCCCCACAGTTGTGGTATTGACCAACCTTGAAATAAAATTGCAAGTCCTCCATGTCTGACAACGAGACAAGACCAAATAAAAATGTGGTCGATTCCGAGATCTTCAAAAAGTGGTCTTGAGAACAGTCTCGAGTACTACGACACTACACTCGGGGATCTGATGCATTTCCATTTTGAAATTGTGTGGTTCTCACATTTCCGGTAGCCTTGTTTACATCCATCAGTACACAAGGTTTTGTGCATAAACCATCGATATGCATGTTTCTATGCACTGAACCTTATTTATTGGTTTCTTCTTGTGCAGGACAACATCTGTGTTTACACAAACTCCTGGTAGCACACATGGGAGAAGCCATGGCCTAGAGGTTAGAGAAGTAGCTTTGGGACCAAAAGGTCACTGCTTTAATTCCTTGGACCAGCAGGAATGGATGAAGTCCCCTTGAGCAAGGAACTTAACCCCAATTGCTCCCTGGGTGGGGTGTGTCAGGGTCCTGTTGTACATCACTCTGGATAAAAGTGTCTGCTAAATGCCTGTAATGTAATGTAATACATATGCAGGCCCCCCTGGTGGTAAAGTGCATTCGCATGTTAATGATTATGAGGAGTAAACCGAGCCCATCCCAATTATTGTCCATCATATAGTGCTCATGACATGTCAAGTAAAATAATATATAAAAAGCACATCTGAAGACTGATCACTCTGATGCCTTTCTTAAAGTTTTGGCACACACTGAGAATGCGTTTTTAAGAAGTGCAGGAAATTATTTGCTGTGATTAATGAGTGGCTAATCTGTTTCCTTTTGCCCTAGTGCACTTTTAGTTGATTTTTATTCTAGAGACATGGGTATATTTCAATAAGAAGTCGCAGACTTTCCAACTAACTATCAGGGGTGAGAATTTTCCGCAGATCCGTGGAATTCCGAGTTTTTCCCGCTGAAAATGTAATTTTTGTGAAACGTGTAAATCCGTTGAGAAAATTTCGGGGGGGGGGGGGGGGGGGGGAGGGGTTCGGGGTGTGTGTGTATGGTTAACGATCTGTGGTCACCTTATAACGCAGACATCCCGAGTCTCCCGGAAGTTCCGGGAGTCTCCCGCATATTGATAGCGGCTCCCTGATGCCCGCAAATTGGAGACTATCTCCTGCAATCTAGAGCAAGCGAGCAAGAGCATGCACGCGAAACATTGTCTACCTCGCGCATCTTAGAATGTGCGCATATGACGGAGCGCGAGAGAGAGACTGCGCGTGTGCCTGTTCATGGAGCGCATGCTAGACAAAGAGCATACTGATTGGGTTACTCAGGAAAATAAGCCAATCAGCTTTCAGTGTGGGCGGGCTTTTATCCCTTTTCTTGAGGACCGACGTTTTCAGTTGAGTCAGTGCAGCCTACAGGATCGGCATGGCAGAGAGAGAGTGCGTGCCCCAAAAAACGAAATACAAAACCCACTTCAGCTCAGATTACACAAAAGAATCTCCCTGTCTAATAATCTCCCTGTCTAATAAGGGTCAACAATAATTACAGTTTTGCGCGATGTACTGTTTGCAGCAGTGGTTTCAGCATTGCCCATGGTGGCTTAAATGATTGTAAAGGACATGTTGAGGTGAGGAGTGTCAGTTCATGTGCATTATATTTAGGTCTACAACAGGCTGGCATGAAAAGACCAAACTTACTGAAGATTTCCGTAAAGTAACAATGTATGAATATACATCATATATATCAAATACACGTCATATATAAGTGTGTATCTTTTTATAAATGGGGTTAGCTTATCTAATGTAGCATGTTGGGGAGAATCATAGTATCATATCTATATTTCTGATAAAATTTTAGGTATGATACCGTGTATAACTCTCCTACTTATTGCTCATTTCATAGGGGGACGGGGGGAATTGCTGGCGTGTGCCGCGCGGGAGCGTCTGCCCAAATTTTTTAGGCCGAGATGAACTTAGCTTTTGATTTTAAAAAAATTTCCAATATGTAATGCCAATTGTACATGCCTGTTCTTTAATTCAAAATCACCATCCTGATCTTCAGATTGACCGTATGGTATCTGTATTACATTACACAACATCCTGTCCAGATAAAACCTAGTTAGTCCACACAACAGTTGAAAGGGAAGTGATGAGTGATGTTGAATGTTGCCTGCTTAATATGCAAGACCTCCTGCTACCATGATAACGTCAGAAGAAAGCTTAAGAGAATTATATGATAGAACTTTTTTCTGGTTTGCACTTCATTGTAAAGGATTAGAGTATTCAAAGACATGAATAGCTAAAATGCAGAAATATAATACTGTAGAGCTCGTTTATATTAAAAGGTGCATTGATTTTTTTTGGAAATCATCAAATGTGAATTGATTAAAAACAAGTCTCTTGTCCCATATTAATCATTTTCACCTGGTAGTCCACCAAGAAGGGGAATTTATCTCATCTCATCTCATTATCTCTAGCCGCTTTATCCTGTTCTACAGGGTCGCAGGCAAGCTGGAGCCTATCCCAGCTGACTACGGGCGAAAGGCGGGGTACACCCTGGACAAGTCGCCAGGTCATCACAGGGCTGACACATAGACACAGACAACCATTCACACTCACATTCACACCTACGGTCAATTTAGAGTCACCAGTTAACCTAACCTGCATGTCTTTGGACTGTGGGGGAAACCAGAGCAACCGGAGGAAACCCACGCGGACACGGGGAGAACATGCAAACTCCGCACAGAAAGGCCCTCGCCGGCCACGGGGCTCGAACCCGGACCTTCTTGCTGTGAGGCGGCAGCGCTAACCACTACACCACCGTGCCGCCCCTAAGGGGAATTTATTTCCAAATAAATTGCAACTTTTTGCTGATAAAATTAATGGTTTTGGGGTAAAAAAAATAGCCAAAAATCATTAGCTCCCGCCCCCTGGGCCCCCACCGGGGCTCTGCCAGGGAAATCGATAAATCAAACGGGATAAAGAACTGTTTCCGATGGGCATGGCTCGATAGTAGTGTTACCATGCAGATAGGGACACAAACTGTGACGACGTGCCTGACGGAACATATCCGAAAAGTGGACGTGCTGGGAAAGGTTCTGTGTATTCTGTGCTCAGATATGATCAATTATGGAAACAAAGGAGCTAGAAACGTCCAGGAGCACATCAAAACAAAAAAGCACAAAGGTACATTTTACTTAAATTGTCAAAGATAGAGTCAGGAGGAATCTAACGCTACGTTCACACTGCAAGGCTTAATGCTCAATTCCGATTTTTTTGTGAAATCCGATTTTTTTGTGAGGTCGTTCACATTAACAAATATATGCGACTTGTATGTGATCCTCAGTATGAACGAAAAGCGACCTAAAAGTGTTCCGCATGCGCATTGCAGGATACGACGACGTCACACGCAGTGAGCATGGCCAGTGTTTACGGAAGTAAAACCGCCCGGTTGCGGTATGACCCATCCAATCTAGCTTGAATAGCTGCATCCCCCCAAATGGAAATCAGCTCCCTAACCTCTGCGTCCTTCCATTGAGAAGATTCAGAACCTTCACAGCCTGAAGCGTCCCTCACATTGATGTCATGCGCCATGTTGTTGTAACTTTTTTTGAGAGACCCGCCGCCTACTTCAGCGCAGAATAGTGACGTTTGTGGCTTGTTGATGACGTGTAAGTCGGATGAATGCGACCTGGCAGTTCAGACTGAAGTCGCATATGAAAAGAGCGGATAGGAATCGGAATTAGGACCACATATCCAAACGGCCTGGGTCGGATTTGAAAAAATCGGATCTGTGTCGTTCATATTGTCAATAAAAGATCGGATACAGGTCACATATGGGCGAAAAGATCGGATTTGAGTCACTTCAGCCTGCAGTGTGAACGTAGCCTAATATATCGTTACGGTTACCTCCATTATCGCTCACGATATATATTTGTTATCTTAAAATTTATAAACGTTTTAAACCATCATTGAATTTGAAAACATTCATTCATATATATATAAGGCGCACCCCCCTTTGAACGCCCCCCCCCATGCATGCTTTGCGTGCGTCATGTCTGCCCTTGGCAGACATTTCAGAGTTTTTTTAAATGTCCCATTCTCATCCCTGAACTATGAACTGAATAATGACACGTCTTTCTTGCATTCATATCACTCATGCTGCAGTAGATTACATTTCCAGACAGCAGAAAAGGCAACAATAGTGGCAATCCATTCATAAATGAAGGCTAGAAAATAAACCATCTTCATGCAGCAGTATCTCTACCGTACTTCATTGTTGATGTTCACCTTCTTTGACCTTTTGTCATGCCGAATGTTGTCTGTGGGTGGCACGGTTGTGCAGTGGTTAGCACTGTTGCCTCACAAGAAGGTTCTGGGTTTGAGCCCAGTGGCTGATGGGGGCTTTTCTGTGTGGAGTTTGCACGTTCTCCACGTGTCTGCGTGGGTCTCCTCCGGGTGCTCTGGTTTCCTCTACAGTCCAAAGACATGCACTTGGGCTAATTGGCTAATTAGTTCAACTAATTGACTACTCCAAATTGTCCCTGACCAAAAGCAGCACTGTACTTACTTGCTAAACCAAGAAACCCTAGGAAAGGGACCCAACCCAGAACACACTGGATGGGCAAAGAAGAAGCAGAATATTGTCTGTAACAAGCAGTGCCATGAGCAGGAAACTGAGATTTTTGAAAGGAAGCGTTTTCCCATAAATAGAAATTGGTGCGTGTTTCTTTTTGCAAATATTTGTGGCTGTGCCCGAGAATGTGTAGGATTTGTTAATGTCCACTGCATTGAGCTGTGTGATAAATGCCCATTTCTTGTGGGTATTGATGGCTCTTATGCACAAACATAGAACTTGTTCTATGCACGCTTTGATAAATCAGACCCCAGATCAGCTAGTTGAAGGATTGGAGAAGACCAGCAAAAATCCCAGTGCAGTTGTTGAACAGTCGTTGGACCAACCAGTTCTAGGGACTTATTGAGGGGAACTACCCAACTACCTTCAAGGGATTTTTTTTTCTGTTTGCTTTTGTACCACCAGTAGGAATGCTGAAGTGATGTAAGCTGGCTTGCTTGCATGACGTTACCAGGAAAAGCTAGTAAGATTTTTATATTTTGCTTAGATGTGTCAAAATCATGCTGTATTTACTCTATCGCATAGGCACTCAATACAGCCTGGATTTTCCCACATTTTTTTTAAACTCTAACATTAAAGAGCTGTTTTTTACACGGCTTTAAATGTTTTACACACGTTTTTAAAAATAATGGTTGGCGGTGCTGCATCTGCTTGTTTTTGACCAATCACTGTACGCTTACATCACTCATGGTTCCTCTTGAGCTGGGAGAGAACCTACTCTGAAGTAGGAGCTAAAAAAAAAAAAAGTCCCTTGACTCAGCATTCTAATAATTATGATCATCCTCAGTTCCTGTAGTGCGCATACACAGAATAGGGAGAACTTCCTCTAACAGTTCTAAGAACTATGAAGAAGTTTCTCTGGGCTGAAAGCAACTAAAACATACCGTTTGCAGCTATTTCTCAGCTTGCTTGTAGGGGCTTCAGTCACCGATTGTAAAATGCTGCAATCATGACTGTAGTGAATGAATCAGAAATGCAACCCCGATTCCAAAAAAGTTGGGACAAAGTACAAATTGTAAATAAAAACGGGATGCAATGATGTGGAAGTTTCAAAATTCCATATTTTATTCAGAATAGAACATAGATGACATATCAAATGTTTAAACTGAGAAAATGTATCATTTAAAGAGAAAAATTAGGTGATTTTAAATTTCATGACAACAACACATCTCAAAAAAGTTGGGACAAGGCCATGTTTCCCACTGTGAGACATCCCCTTTTCTCTTTACAACAGTCTGTAAACGTCTGGGGACTGAGGAGACAAATTGCTCAAGTTTAGGGATAGGAATGTTAACCCATTCTTGTCTAATGTAGGATTCTAGTTGCTTAACCGTCTTAGGTCTTTTTTGTCGTATCTTCCGTTTTATGATGCGCCAAATGTTTTCTATGGGTGAAAGATCTGGACTGCAGGCTGGCCAGTTCAGTACCCGGACCCTTCTTCTACGCAGCCATGATGCTGTAATTGATGCAGTATGTGGTTTGGCATTGTCATGTTGGAAAATGCAAGGTCTTCCCTGAAAGAGACGTCGTCTGGATGGGAGCATATGTTGCTCTAGAACCTGGATATACCTTTCAGCATTGATGGTGTCTTTCCAGATGTGTAAGCTGCCCATGCCACACGCACTAATGCAACCCCATATCATCAGAGATGCAGGCTTCTGAACTGAGCGCTGATAACTTGGGTCGTCCTTCTGCTCTTTAGTCCGAATGACACGGCGTCCCTGATTTCCATAAAGAACTTCAAATTTTGATTCGTCTGACCACAGAACAGTTTTCCACTTTGCCACAGTCCATTTTAAATGAGCCTTGGCCCAGAGAAGACGTCTGCGCTTCTGGATCATGTTTAGATACGGCTTCTTCTTTGAACTATAGAGTTTTAGCTGGCAATGGTGAATTGTGTTCACAGATAATGTTCTCTGGAAATATTCCTGAGCCCATTTTGTGATTTCCAATACAGAAGCATGCCTGTATGTGATGCAGTGCCGTCTAAGGGCCCGAAGATCACGGGCACCCAGTATGGTTTCCCGGCCTTGACCCTTACGCACAGAGATTCTTCCAGATTCTCTGAATCTTTTGATGATGTTATGCACTGTAGATGGTGATATGTTCAAACTCTTTGCAATTTTACACTGTCGAACTCCTTTCTCATATTGCTCCACTATTTGTCGGCGCAGAATTAGGGGGATTGGTGATCCTCTTCCCATCTTTACTTCTGAGAGCCGCTGCCACTCCAAGATGCTCTTTTTATACCCAGTCATGTTAATGACCTATTGCCAATTGACCTAATGAGTTGCAATTTGGTCCTCCAGCTGTTCCTTTTTTGTACCTTTAACTTTTCCAGCCTCTTATTGCCCCTGTCCCAACTTTTTTGAGACGTGTTGCTGTCATGAAATTTCAAATGAGCCAATATTTGGCATGAAATTTCAAAATGTCTCACTTTCGACATTTGATATGTTGTCTATGTTCGATTGTGAATACAATATCAGTTTTTGAGATTTGTAAATTATTGCATTCCGTTTTTATTTACAATTTGTACTTTGTCCCAACTTTTTTGGAATCGGGGTTGTATAGTAACCATCATAAATATAATTTAGAGCTGTGTCTGTGGGTGTATAGCAAGAAATATCACACTGTTTTGTTGTATTGTAAATTATAACTGTAACATTAACTGTTATGACGTTTCATATTTATCAGGTGAAATGAGCCAGTCATGAATAGTTTTGCAATGTCTCAGCTGAACATAAGATCAGGGTAATGTGTTTGACGAGTTCATTGTGTACTTTTTCAGGATTGATATCCTGAAGTATGTGATCTACGGTGTGGCTGCAGCGTTTTTTGTCTACGGGATCCTGCTGATGGTCGAGGGATTTTTCACCACTGGGGCAATCCGCGACCTCTATGGAGATTTCAAGATCACGACCTGTGGCCGCTGCGTGAGTGCCTGGGTAAGACACAAGGCTACATGAGGGGTGTAATGAAAATTGACTTGACTGTATGTATCTGTATTTGGGCTTTTTTCCCCCACTAAGCCCCCTTGAAACACTGAGGAAAAAAACAGATGTAGAAATGTCAGTGAACGACAGCAGTGTCAGTACGATGTGTGAATTCTGGCTCTGACAGTTCGTCAGCCTCATCTACATCACTCCTGTTCATGATTGGGCTTAACTAGAGATGAACTCATGACTGTTTTATTTGTTCTTGCCTGCAATATTTTCTAACAAATTTCATTGGTTATGCGTCCCAGAATGTAAACAAATTAGAAGCATAATTTAGCCCATGTTTACATTAGACCGTATCAGCGGATCATCAGATTAACATTTTTAAAACGATTAGTGTGCACACAGCAACACCAATACACGATTTGCGTGCACACAGCAACACCAATACACGGATACGCTCGGCTCCGCAGGCATCCTGCGCTCCAAATCACTCCACCCTGAACAGCGAGTGCCCTCTGGAGGGTGCGCACTCCAGCCCTGCGCAGCTCACACAGCGCGCGAGTGAAGCGCACGAGCAGTGATTCGGGACTGAGCCGCTGTGTGTGTGATCCCAGCGCATATCACTTACCACTTGCAAGTGGAAGGATGGCAAGCCTAAAGACAATCATAACTACACAATGGGCAGTATTTGCATCAGTATTTGCAATATTTTCATACTTTTATACTCTTTAATGAAAGGTGATACAAGGCGGAAGTCCGCGCCGTTTTTCAGCAGTCGCGTCACATGACTAACGCCAGCGAATCAGGAAGGTGGATGTCACAGTGACGTTGTCCAATGACGACGCCAGCTAGAGCTCAGCACAGCGTATCTGCGTATCTGCGTATTCTCAATGTTTACACAGCACTGGAGCTGACACGATCTGGATTGAATACGTGGACCCTGGCGGATTCCCGTTTCCCGGCGTTTCCAGGCGGTTTAATGTAAACGGACAGTGCATCCGTGAAGAAAACGAGACAGATACGGTCTAATGTAAACTTGGCCTTAAATTGCTGCACCCTGACCAGGCAGTTACTAAGGATGAATGAATGAAAGCTGGAAATGGATTATACATATCTGTTCACACACTCGGACATGTAGAGCCTATAGATTGCTTGTACTGTACATCACTGTTAATTAAAATGTATTTAAAGTGACACAGGTCAATGTGCTGGTTCAGGAATCATTTAACCCACACCCCTTTCTGAATTGTTTGAGCTGATACCCATCCCCATAGCTGGTATGCATCATCTTGTTTCAATACATTTTATTTCCTAATGTGGGGCGTCCTAACCACGTGCTAGTCTGTTTACAAACCGCTCGCTCAGCAACCAGTTTGGAAAAGTCACATGAGGTCATGCGCAGTCAGCGGTCATGACCGTGGAGCCACAGCAAACATGACGGATTGCCCAGATTGAACGAAGACTCCTAAATTGAGACAAAAAATTACGATTTTAAGGAAGTATCTGACATTGTCAGAGGCAAAATATGCGAGAAAAGAGAGGGGGAAAAACACAGCAGACAAGCCGAGTAAATATTGCTGACTCTTGGGCGCTCGCTTCTGTGTCAGAGGTCGCCGGTTCCACCATGTTTGTTGCGACCTCACTCATTATAATATTATAATGAAGATAAACTTCATCTGTTTCTGTACCCGAGTGTAAACATTAGCGCCTGGTGTTTTTCCAGCTCATTCTCCTTCACAGGCACAAGGCATCGGGCAATAGAATGTGTGATTCAAGTACCTAGGGGTTATTCTGTCTCCACAGGGACAGAATATTCATCTTTTTAATACATCGACCTGTGTCACTTTAAGCCTGATTTACATATTGCATGCTAGACTTGATAGTCACTTTATTGGAAAATTAGCAAAGCATGCTAACTGTATTTGCCATTTACCCTCAACAGAGACTGCAACAAATCCTCAGCTTTATAATGTGTCTGTATACATTTAATGACCGCTGAGATGGCCTCATGGTTAGCATGTCCGCCTCTCGAACTGGGAGACCATGAGTGCTCGCGGTCAAGTCATACTAAAGACTATCATAAAAATGGTACCTACTGCCATCTGGCGAGGCACACAACAATACAGATGTGAGTAGGGTGTCAAACTCTCGCCAGAGGTCCAGCCCCCCACTGTAATAGGTGAGAGGCTGAAGGGCTATAGAAATGGAGATTGGTGCCACCCGACCTGCCTTAACCTGGTTAGTACTTGGTGGGAGACTGCCTGGGAATACTAGGTGCTGGCATGGGAAGCACTTTGACACATTTAATGAGAGATTATATATGACAGGATAAGATCCATCCATCCATTATCCATAACCGCTTATCCTGTGCAGGGTTGCGGGCAAGTTGGAGCCTATCCCAGCTGACTATGGGCAAGAGGTGGGGTACACCCTGGACAAGTCGCCAGATCATTGCAGGGCTGACACATGGAGACAAACAACCATTCACACTCACATTCACACCTACAGTCAATTTAGAGCCACCAATTAGCCTAACCTGCATGTCTTTGGACTGTAGGGGAAACCAGAGCACCTGGAGGAAACCCACACAGACACAGGGAGAACATGCAAACTCCACACAGAAAGGCCCCCATCGGCCACTGGGCTCGAACCCAGAACCTTCTTGCTGTGAGGCAACAGTGCTAACTACTAGACCACCATACCGCCCACAGGATAAGATAAAATCACAATTTTCTTTCATTTTTGTGCATAAATAGGAACAAGTTATAGGATAAAGTTGTGAGTGGAGAATTCCAGACAATCGTTTGGATTTCTTCTTCTTCTTCTTTTGGCTGCTCCCGTTAGGAGTTACTACAAGCGGAGGTTCTGCATATTTGATTTGGCATAGGTTTTACACTGGATGTCCTTCCTGATGCAACCCTCCCCAATCTAGCCGGGCTTGGGACCAGCACTAAGTATGCACTGACTTGTGCAGCCTCAGTGGCTGGGATTTGTTGCTTAAAATTCCATAGAACTGAGAATTTATCGTTGCTAATGTACATGTAGGGTAATAATGTGGCTATTTGATTGTGCCAGTTAAATCCTCCCTGCACTTGATTGACAGCTCTGTGTCTGAGCTCTGATTATAATGGAGTGATGTTGTTTATAGGCACTCAGGCAGTACTGTATCATTAATTAAAAAGCAGCATCCCTTGATTAATTATGCCTCAAATCATCAGCTGTTTATTTCTTGTGACCTTCTCTCTCAGTTCATCATGTTGACCTACATCTTCATGCTGGCCTGGCTGGGTGTGACAGCCTTCACCTCTCTGCCCGTCTTCATGTACTTCAACATCTGGAACACATGCCAGAACATCACAATGATCGAGGAAGCCAACCTGTGCTTCGATTTGCGCCAGTTTGGTATGTGGTGACTTTAAGGGTTTCTTTCTGGATTCTGATTGGTCAAAAGGTTCTGATTAAGTTGTGTAGGTGCTAATCACAATGTGTTGGTATTGTTGTGAAAGTCTGAACCTTAAAAGTAGCCAAAAATACACTTACATGAAAGAAGTCACCTCAAAATGCCTTTATTGTAGAAAACAACTCGAGCACTGAGTGATACCCGGGATATACACTGAGGTCGGAATTTCTACTATTAGCTTTGAAATTGTGTCCCACTATGAGGGACCCACCCTAGGACCACCCCAAAACAAAATGACGGCTCCTATTAAAATCATTGTAAAAGGACTCTTCTTTGTTTGAACACAGACTTCTGATTGGTTGCCCAATACAGGTTTCTCATTGACTAAAGCATATTTTCCACTATCTTTAAAATAAAACAGACCTGATCGTATTTCTTACCCCATGACATTTTAAGGGTTTTACAACACAATGGACCGCGAGTTGGCCTAGTGGTTAGCGTGTCTGCCTCTCGATCGGGAGATCGCGAGTTCTTTTTTTTTTTAAATCAAACTTTTAATTTTAATTTAACACAAAAACAAATCCATAGAACAGAACCAGAACCAAACTCAGTAATCAAACAGCATGTCCTCAGTGCAGGTTGGCATTCAAAAAAAAAAATCAAATGCCTCAGTTTGGATGGGCTGATGCGGTTTCTCCTCGCGTCTGCCCCCTCTCTGTTTTCACATAATGTTGTTGTTTCAAATATTTTTATTGCGAAGCAACAGTTAATACAAGTCAAGTCAACTTTATTGTCAAATATGCTGTACATGCTCGACATACAGCACAGATGAAATATCAGTCCTCTCTGACCCACGGTGCAAACTGGCAATGCAATAAATAAAAATAGAATAATTGAAAAAAACAAACAATATAAACAATATAAACACTCTAGATAGGAACTAGACATAGACTAAACACTCAAACAATATAAACAGAATAAATAAACAGTATAAACACTAGATAAGAACAAGACAGACTAAACACTCAGACAACATAAACAGTATAAACACTCTAGATATTAACTAGACTAAACACTCATACACACACACACACACACACATTGGTACAAATAACCAAACAGTTCTCAATTCTCAGGATCATTGCTTTGTATAAGCATTGCTTCATTTTTACAATATTTAAAAAAACAAACAAAGTGAAAACATACTTAAATAATGTTGGGGAGATAAATAAGGCATAATAAACAAACAATGAGACCTCCCTCCCTATCCCACCCCCCGATCAAGTGCCACTCAGATCTGCGTCACATCTTAGAAGCGATATCATTGGTTTCCAAGTCCTTTTAAAGTCCTCCAGCCTGTCGTTCAGAGCATAACGGATCCTTTCCAAGTGTAACGTCTCGGTCAGTGCAGTCATCCAAGCCCTGAAAGTTGGTGTTTCTTTCAATCTCCAGTGTAAAAGGACAAGTTTCTTCTCACATAGGAGACCGTAAGACAGAAGGCGGCGTTGAGTGTTCTGTAGACTCCTAGAGTTTTCTGACGTCCCCAATATAACCAGAAGTGGATCTGGTCTTAATGTAGTCTTAAAAACCTTTGAGAAGAATGAGAAAATTGCTGTCCAAAAACCTTCCAGTTTAGGGCATAGTGCATAGCTGTGATGCAAGTCTGCATGTGCCTGACTGCACTTTTCACAGATGGGTGACATTTCTGGAAAGATTTTGTGTAATTTAACCCTTGAATAGTGTAACCTGTGCAGGATTTTAAACTGGATCAAGCAGTGTCTAGCATTCAGAGAGCAAATGTTGACATATTTCAGGCTTTCCTTCCAGATATCTTCTGCTATTCCCATACCCAGTTCTGATTCCCACCTCTGCTTTACACGCTCCATATTTACTTGGTCCTGCTCTTGCAAAAAATCATATACAGTACGAATGAAATTGCGTTTCTTTCCGTTGTGCAGTCTCGGAGACATCTGTCTAGTCTATCAGGTGTAGAGTTTTCACAGTGAATCAAATAGGTCCTTACAAAATGCCTGATCTGAAGATATCTAAAAAAATCAGTTTTCGACAGGACATACTTCTCCTGCAGTAGCTGAAATGATGAAAATGTCCCATTAGTGTAAAGATCTCCTATACTGCGCAATCCAAGTTCTTTCCACCTATCAAAACCTCCATCTATGATAGAAGGGGTGAATGATGGGTTTGCTGATATCGGGAGTGCAAATGATAGTTTCCTAAGTTTAAGCTGCTTTGTTATTTGCCTCCAGACCTGAACAGTACTATGAATGACCGGGTTATAGTTATAACAAGATTTTTTAAGGTGGATGGGAGACATTATAACAGCACCAATTGAATAGGGAATACAATCCTCTTGTTCCATATCTAACCAGCTGGCGAGCACAATAGTCTCATCCAACCAATAGGAAATGCAACGGATATTTGCTGCCCAGTAATACTTTATAAAATCTGGGAGGGCCAGCCCTCCCTCTGTCTTACTCTTGCACAAATGCCCCTTTCTGGTCCTATGAGATTTGTAATTCCAAATAAATGAAAGAATCTCATTCATCTCATTATCTCTAGCCGCTTTATCCTGTTCTACAGGGTCGCAGGCAAGCTGGAGCCTATCCCAGCTGACTACGGGTGAAAGGCGGGGTACACCCTGGGCAAGTCGCCAGGTCATCACAGGGCTGACACATAGACACAGACAACCATTCACACTCACATTCACACCTACGCTCAATTTAGAGTCACCAGTTAACCTAACCTGCATGTCTTTGGACTGTGGGGGAAACCGTAGCACCCGGAGGAAACCCACGCGGACACGGGGAGAACATGCAAACTCCGCACAGAAAGGCCCTCGCTGGCCACGGGGCTCGAACCCAGACCTTCTTGCTGTGAGGCGACAGCGCTAACCACTACACCACCGTGCCGCCCTAAATGAAAGAATCATAGTATCTAATCTCTTAAAGAAGGTTTTACTCAGAAATATAAGTAAGTTTTGGAAGAGGTACAGTAACTGAGGTAGACATACAGTGGGGCAAAAAAGTATTTAGTCAGCCACCAATTGTGCAAAATCTCCCACTTAAAAAGATGAGAGAGGCCTGTAATTTTCATCATAGGTACACTTCAACTATGAGAGACAGAATGGGGGGAAAGAATCCAGGAAATCACATTGTAGGATTTTTAATGAATTAATTGGTAAATTCCTCGGTAAAATAAGTATTTGGTCACCTACAAACAAGCAAGATTTCTGGCTCTCACAGACCTGTAACTTCTTCTTTAAGAGGCTCCTCTGTCCTTCACTCGTTACCTGTATTAATGGCACCTGTTTGAACTTGTTATCGGTATAAAAGACACCTGTCCACAACCTCAAACAGTCACACTCCAAACTCCACTATGGCCAAGACCAAAGAGCTGTCAAAGGACACCAGAAACAAAATTGTAGACCTGCACCAGGCTGGGAAGACTGAATCTGCAATAGGTAAGCAGCTTGGTGTGAAGAAATCAACTGTGGGAGCAATTATTAGAAAGTGGAAGACATATAAGACCACTGATAATCTCCCTCGATCTGGGGCTCCACGCAAGATCTCACCCCGTGGGGTCAAAATGATCACAAGAACAGTGAGCAAAAATCCCAGAACCACACGGGGGACCTAGTGAATGACCTGCAGGGAGCTGGGACCAAAGTAACAAAGGCTACCATCAGTAACACACTACGCCGCCAGGGACTCAAATCCTGCAGTGCCAGACGTGTCCCCTTGCTTAAGCCAGTACATGTCCAGGCCCATCTGAAGTTTGCTAGAGAGCATTTGGATGATCCAGAAGAGGATTGGGAGAACGTCATATGGTCAGATGAAACCAAAATAGAACTTTTTGGTAAAAACTCAACTTGTCATGTTTGGAGGAGAAAGAATCCTGAGTTGCATCCAAAGAACATCATACCTACTGTGAAGCATGGGGGTGGAAACATCATGCTTTGGGGCTGTTTTTCTGCAAAGGGACCAGGACGACTGATCCGTGTAAAGGAAAGAATGAATGGGGCCACGTATCGTGAGATTTTGAGTGAAAACCTCCTTCCATCAGCAAGGGCATTGAAGATGAAACGTGGCTGGGTCTTTCAGCATGACAATGATCCCAAACACACTGCCCGGGCAACAAAGGAGTGGCTTCATAAGAAGCATTTCAAGGTTCTGGAGTGGCCTAGCCAGTCTCCAGATCTCAACCCCATAGAAAATCTTTGGAGGGAGTTGAAAGTCCGTGTTGCCCAGCGATAGCCCCAAAACATCACTGCTCTAGAGGAGATCTGCATGGAGGAATGGGCCAAAATACCAGCAACAGTGTGTGAAAACCTTGTGAAGACTTACAGAAAACGTTTGACCTCTGTCATTGCCAACAAAGGGTATATAACAAAGTATTGAGATGAACTTTTGTTATTGACCAAATACTTATTTTCCACCATAATTTGCAAATAAATTCTTTAAAAATCAGACAATGTGATTTTCTGGATTTTTTTTTCTCATTTTGTCTCTCATAGTTGAGGTATACCTATGATGAAAATTACAGGCCTCTCTCATCTTTTTAAGTGGGAGAACTTGCACAATTGGTGACTGACTAAATACTTTTTTGCCCCACTGTATCATCTTCACTGCATTTATTCTTCCTATCAAGGAAATGGGGAGGGTTTTCCAGAACTCCAATTTATTTTTGAACTTATTCAGTATAACCATAAAATTAGCTTCAAATAACCCGCTGTATTTTTTTTTTTTGTAATTTCTAACCCCAGATATGTAAATTTTTCCCATGCCAATTTGAATGGAGTCCTCTCTAACACACCCGGGTCGCTGCATCGTACAGGCATTAGCTCACTTTTCCCCCAATTTATTCTGTATCTTGAAAACGTGCTAAACAATTCAATTGTCTCCAGTAGAGAAGGTATTGAGGTTTGTGGCTTTGTAATAAAGATCAAAATGTCGTCCGCATACAGTGATATTTTATTTGAGGTGTAATCTGTGTCATAACCATGAATCTCTTCCTTTGCGTGAATTGTTGCCGCTAAGGGTTCCAACGCAAGTGCAAATAGCAAGGGGCTGAGCGGGCACCCTAGTCTAGTGCCTCTGTGAAGGTTAATCGAGTCTGAAATTGTCTGATTAGTGAGGATTCTGGCATCAGGACTCGAATACAGTAATTTTATCCATGAGATAAATTTTGTTCCCAGTCCAAATTTCCCTAGCACAGCATGTACAGTAGGTATGGGAACTCTACACAATCAAAAGCCTTCTCGGCATCTAAGTTTAAAATGAATAAGTCCTCCTTTGGATGTCTGGGCGAATATAGGATATTAAAGAGGCGTCTAACATTATGAAACAAGTGTCTGTCTTGAATAAATTCGGTCTGGTCGGGGTGTATCAATTTGGTTACAAGAGGGCTGAGCCTTGATGCCAGTGTCTTGGCCAGGATTTTCAGATCAGAATTTAACAGTGACGCTGGTCTGTATGACCCCACCTGCTCTAGGTCCTTCCCCTTCTTCGGTATAAGTGTAATGGTAGCCTCATTCAGTGACTGTGATAGTTTGCCAACCTCTAGGGATTTATTGTACATCCTGAGTAGAAATGGAGTTATTACGTTGGCAAACTTTTTGTAAAACTCGTTGCATATCCCATCCGGTCCTGGGCTTTTGCCGTTTTTTAGGGAATTTATCGTTCTTCTTATATCTCCCTCTGTAATATCCGTTCCCAAAGAATTCTGGTCTCTCTCTGATAATGTTGGTAATTGACATACATCTAAGAACTGTTCCATACCTGTAGCTTCTGGTGCATATGCTTGAGAGCTGTACAATAACTCATAGAACCGGCAGAATGTGGTGTTAATATCACTGTGCGAGGTGACAGAGATGCCAGCCTCTGATTTTATCTTATGAATAGCTCTGTCACTTTCCCTTTTCCACAGCTGCCTTGCTAGCAATTTGTGAGGTTTATCGCCAAATTCAAAAAAGGTCTGCTTAGTAAACATAAAGGCTCTAGATATTCTTTCAGAGAGTATCGTATTAAGCTGGTATTTAAGAGCTGAAACTTTATTATGCTTCTCTGCAGAAGGTTCTCATCTCATTATCTCTAGCCGCTTTATCCTGTTCTACAGGGGCGCAGGCGAGCTGGAGCCTATCCCAGCTGACTACGGGTGAAAGGCGGGGTACACCCTGGACAAGTCGCCAGGTCATCACAGGGCTGACACATAGACACAGACAACCATTCACACTCACATTCACACCTACAGTCAATTTAGAGTCACCAGTTAACCTAACCTGCATGTCTTTGGACTGTGGGGGAAACCGGAGCACCCCTGCAGAAGGTTGAACAGCATTTTCTGCATCAAATTTTCGTATCTGTTCTTCTAAGTCTACCTGCTTTTGATTGTTGCATTTCTTTTGTGAGGACTGATAGGAAATTATACACCCTCTTATATATGCTTTGAAGGGCTCCCATAAGAGAACTGGTGAAATGTCATCCTTATCATTAATCTCAAAAAAGCATCTTATGTGGGTCTCCAAATAATCACAAAATTGTTTTCTTGTCAGCAGCTGGGGATCAAGCCTCCAGGATCTAAAATTCTTTTTCACCTCAAGCAGTTTCAGTGAGACCGAAACTGGACAGTGGTCTGAGATTATTACTGTATGTTATGGTATTTGGCATTATTAACCCCAGATAGAAGCTTACTGTCTAACAAAAAGAAACCGATTCTGGAATACACATTATGGACCTGAGAGTGATATGAGTATTCTCAGCCTGTTGCATTCAAGACTCTCCATACATCGACCAAGTTGGTGTTCTTGATAAATGAATTCAAGAAATTGGATGCGTTAGATTGAACTAGTCTCTTATTTGATGATCTGTCTAAATAGGTGTCTAAAACCAGATTAAAATCACCACCTATGATCAAGTTGGTACTAGAGATGTCAGGTTAAAAGTTTTCCTAAAAAATTCTGGATCATCCCAATTTGGTCCATACACATTCAGCAATGTGACTGGGATGGAGTGTATCTCTCCTGCAACCAGAATATATCTCCCATCCTTATCAGCTATAGTACACTTGTGTAAAAAAGGAACCCTTTTACTAATTAATATGGCCACTCCCCTCGCCTTGGCTGAAAACCTGGAGTGATACATCTGACTTATCTATCTAGCTCGAATTTTATTATGTGCATCATTTTTCAAATGTGTCGCTTGTAAGAAAATCACATCTGCTTGCATCTGTCTCAAGTGAGATAGTACTTTTCTGCGTTTTACTGGCTCATTAATTCCATTTACGTTCCATGAACAGAAAGTTAGATTTTCCATCAATCCTATGTCTCTCTCTCCTGCGCTTGTCTGTGCAGTCATGGTGACAGGACATTCACCAAGTGTAATCCTAATGTGGCATCCTCCTCCCTTAAGCATAATGATCCAAATAGTACTTTAACCCCACCTACCCTTGTCTCATTACCCACCATAAACAAACCCCATAACAACAAAAAGAAAAAGCCCATCTCCCACTGGGCCATATTTTTATCAAGAAAAATATTCTTACTCTCCATCCTACTCCTAGCTATGTAGCTCTGCAGTTATATAAACAATCCAAAACCGTAATGAACTGTGGCTATATTGAACAATAAAGGGGGGGGTGTTCATAATTAAACAGCAAACAAGAATGTAAGCACAGTAAAGTTCTCCACTTATGCCCCGTCAGATCGGTTTAATGTCTCATCTCATCTCATCTCATCTCATTATCTCTAGCCGCTTTATCCTGTTCTACAGGGTCGCAGGCAAGCTGGAGCCTATCCCAGCTGACTACGGGCGAAAGGCAGGGTACACCCTGGACAAGTCGCCAGGTCATCACAGGGCTGACACATAGACACAGACAACCATTCACACTCACATTCACACCTACGGTCAATTTAGAGTCACCAGTTAACCGAACCTGCATGTCTTTGGACTGTGGGGGAAACCGGAGCACCCGGAGGAAACCCACGTGGACACGGGGAGAACATGCAAACTCCGCACAGAAAGGCCCTCGCTGGCCACGGGGCTCAAACCCAGGACCTTCTTGCTGTGAGGCAACAGCGCTAACCACTACACCACCGTGCCGCCCTCGGTTTAATGTATACATATAAAAGCTACATGAAATGAAGTTGAGAGAAACTCTATCACTGTTAACCGTTCGGTCAAAAACAAACAAACAAACAAACAAACAAAACAACTCCATTGTAGTATTAACTTGTTAACCTACAGGTGGAAATAGAATCATGTATAATGCAACGGCATAATTCTATTAACAATAGTATCAATTGTAATTCTAAATCTGAGCACAGACTTTCGGCAGTTGCCGTGATTTCTGGTCATCTGTTCAAAGCACCAGCTCAGTCCTCAGTCTCAATTCCTCTATGAGAACGAAATATTAATAGCATCTGGATCTGTTATTTAAAGACCTCACCCTCGTACTGCTGATCTGAAGTGTTGAGCGGCGTACTGGCGAGCTTCTTCTGGATCCGTGAAGAGCCTCTCCGACCCATTGTAAGTCACTCGTAATTTAGAAGGATACAGAAGTCCGAACTTGAGTCTGGGTTTGTCGCGTAGCATCCTTCTGACTGGGGTGAAAGCAGCTCGGCATCTGGCAACTTCGGGTGGAAAATCTCTGAAGATCTGTATCTACTGGCCTTGGAATGTTAAGTCTCTGATAGACATCGCCTTCTGTATTATATCTTCAAAAATGTGGCAATAGTGCAATCTTGCGATGAGATGTCTGGGGGCTCATTATCACCAGGTCGTTTTCGCAGGGCTCTGTGGGTTCGGTCTATTACTGGTGCATCCTCAAGGTTTAGCGCTTCTTTTAACAGCCGAGCCACAAACTCCCTCGGTTTTTACCCGTTTTCTTCCCCTTCTTTAACTCCAGCCACTCTCAGATTTTGTCATTTCGAGCGACCTTCCAGATCAAGGCATTTCTCTGAGAGTGAATCAACTTGCCCAGAGAGTCTCTTAACTTTATCTTCCAACTCTTGTATTGTGTCCGACGTGTCATTAGCAAAGTCTGCTAGCTCTTTCAAGGTTTGGGTTTGCAAGTCCATTTGGGCTTTAAGCGCTGATATTGCTGTGTCATTCTCAGTTCTCAATGTAGCTATCTCCCCTCTCAAAGTGGTGGTTACCTCAGCAATCTCCGCCTCGATCTTGTTGCAGATTTCGGACTTCATGAGCGCTAACTCTGAGTGGAGTGTTGTTATAGCTTTTAGCACGTCATTGCTATCCGCTTGGTGGGCGTTGTCCCCGGTCCTGACCCCTGTGGTCGAGCCCGAGGCTTCGTGTTGGCCTGTCTCATCATCGAGGTTGAGTTTTGTATTAACTTTTCTCGGCATTTTCCAGGCGTCTCCTTTGGCTCACAACTTTCTAACCTTAAGCCTTGACGGTTTCCCTGAGTTTCATTTACGTAGTTTTGTTATATTGGCATTTTTAATTAAAATCTACCAGAGCTACCAGTGAGTGCGTCCTACTTGCTCATCGCTCGACAGCGCCCCCCTGAGATCGCGAGTTCTACTCACAGTTGGGTCATACCAAAGACCATCATAAAAATGGTACCTACTGCCATCTGGCAAGGCACGCTGCAATACAGATGCAAGTGGGGAGTCAAACTCTTGTGGTTACCAGAGGACCAGCCCCCCACTGTAACCCTAGCTATGTACAGCCCCGATTCCAAAAAAATTGGGACAAAGTACAAATTGTAAATAAAAACGGAATGCAATTATGTGGAAGTTTCAAAGTTCCATATTTTATTCAGAATAGAACATAGATGACATATCAAATGTTTAAAATGAGAAAATGTATCATTTAAAGAGAAAAATTAGGTAATTTTAAATTTCATGACAACAACACATCTCAAAAAAGTTGGGACAAGGCCATGTTTACCACTGTGAGACATCCCCTTTTCTCTTTACAACAGTCTGTAAACGTCTGGGGACTGAGGAGACAAGTTGCTCAAGTTTAGGGATAGGAATGTTAACCCATTCTTGTCTAATGTAGGATTCTAGTTGCTCAACTGTCTTAGGTCTTTTTTGTCCTATCTTCCGTTTTATGATGTGCCAAATGTTTTCTATGGGTGAAAGATCTGGACTGCAGGCTGGCCAGTTCAGTACCCGGACCCTTCTTCTACGCAGCCATAATGCTGTAATTGATGCAGTATGTGATTTGGCATTGTCATGTTGGAAAATGCAAGGTCTTCCCTGAAAGAGACATCGTCTGGATGGGAGCATATGTTGCTCTAGAACCTGGATATACCTTTCAGCTTTGATTGTGTCTTTCCAGATGTGTAAGCTGCCCATGCCACACGCACTAATGCAACCCCATATCATCAGAGATGCAGGCTTCTGAACTGAGCGCTGATAACTTGGGTCATCCTTCTGCTCTTTAGTCCGAATGACACGGCGTCCCTGATTTCCATAAAGAACTTCAAATTTTGATTTGTCTGACCACAGAACAGTTTTCCACTTTGCCACAGTCCATTTTAAATGAGCCTTGGCCCAGAGAAGACGTCTGCACTTCTGGATCATGTTTAGATACGGCTTCTTCTTTGAACTATAGAGTTTTAGCTGGCAACGGTGGATGGCACAGTGAATTGTGTTCACAGATAATGTTCTCTGGAAATATTCCTGAGCCCATTTTGTGATTTCCAATACAGAAGCATGCCTGTATGTGATGCAGTGCCGTCTAAGGGCCCGAAGATCACGGGCACCCAGTATGGTTTTCCGGCCTTGACCCTTATGCACAGAGATTCTTCCAGATTCTCTGAATCTTTTGATGATATTATGCACTGTAGATGATGATATGTTCAAACTCTTTGCAATTTTACACTGTCGAACTCCTTTCTGATATTGCTCCACTATTTGTTGGCGCATAATTAGGGGGATTGGTGATCCTCTTCCCATCTTTACTTCTGAGAGCCGCTGCCACTCCAAGATGCTCTTTTTATACCCAGTCATGTTAATGACCTATTGCCAATTGACCTAATGAGTTGTAATTTGGTCCTCCAGCTGTTCCTTTGTTGTACCTTTAACTTTTCCAGCCTCTTATTGCCCCTGTCCCAACTTTTTTGAGATGTGTTGCTGTCATGAAATTTCCATTTGGCATGAAATTTCAAAATGTCTCACTTTTGACATTTGATATGTTGTCTATGTTCTATTGTGAATACAATATCAGTTTTTGAGATTTGTAAATTATTGCATTCCGTTTTTATTTACAATTTGTACTTTGTCCCAACTTTTTTGGAATCGGGGTTGTAATAGGCGAGAGGCCGAGGGCTATGGAAACAGAGATCGGCGCCGCCCTATGCGCCACATGGCGTGGGAAGGTACTTTGACTTTGACAACACAATGGCAAGTCTGTGTTTATCACGCAAAATGTCCTTACAATGATAACAATCAGTGGTGAAGAAACACAAGATGTTTACACATAAGATCCTCTAAACATTTAAACTCATGAATTGTTCCTAGGCTCAGCTTAATGGAGCCTAGTGTTGGAAAACCTCTGAAGTATAATTTCATCAATTCAGGCTAAATAATACAACATAATTTCTCCATGATCTTAGAAAAAAAATGTAACAAACTAATACAGTTGTGTGTTAGGCCCATAAAATATTGGAATGAGAGAGTAATTTTGCGAGGTAAATTACTTGTAAATAAGAGGTTATTTTATGTTTTCCACTATGGGAAACTCTTCAGGAAAGGGGAGTTTACATTTTCTTGTTTTTAACATGACTACTAACACACTAAGTTTTGTTTTTCCTTTTATTTCTCACCAATTTGCACTGTAATTAAGGAGTTCAACTCTTGGTTCCATGCTGTTGTAGGGTAATACAAAAGTAAACCTCTCTGTCCTGAAGATGTCATAAAGTTTTACCTCATACTCTTACAAAGTCCTGACACTGGAGACTCCTTCCATAAATGTTAAAAACTGAGCCCATTATATCAGCATAAACCTGTAATTTTCAGTTGCACTATTGTCAGAGGTTCTGTGACAGAAAATTAATCCACACCTTCTGACCAATCGGAATCCAGAATTCGAAAGCATTCTTGTGTGAGGCTTTGTCCCAAATTATTTGAGTGTTAGAGATCAACCCCGCCTATTTCTCTGTACGTCTGCCCATTGTGAAACACCACGCTGGCATTTTATATGGAAAACAGGATGCTTTTCATGATGCAAATAAACACCACATAATCAGAGATAATGAATAATTTATGAATATATATATATATATATATTTTTTTTTCCCACCTCTGGATTTTTATTTTTTAATTTTTTTCCAGGAATTGTAACCACTAGTGAAGACAAGAAAATCTGCACCGCCTCAGAGAAGTTCTTAAAGATGTGTGCTTCTGATGAGGTCAGTATCATCCATAACATTCTCAGATGAGATCTCTCACACGAGTCTCTCAAACTGTACTTAAAAATGTAAAGTTATGAAATGAAGAAAAAAAACAGTATTGGATGGGAATCTACCGTATTATGTGTAGAATTTAGGACACAGTTAATTAATAATCAGAAATGGTGACATTTCTGGTGACAAAGTGGTGACATTGATGACTTTTCTATAAACATTACATAAACAGAAACCTTCAGTCTATCAGCAGTTTAATCCATTTATGCAGAACATCCGCTGTACATGTCCCTGTGAATGAGCTGTTACTATAGAAACGGTAACATATTGAGTGATCTGCTGTTACAGGAAATTACACTACCGTTCAAAAGTTTGGGGTCACCCAGACAATTTTGTGTTTTCCATGAAAAGTCACACTTTTATTTCCCACCATAAGTTGTAAAATGAATAGAAAATATAGTCGAGACATTTTTCTGGCCATTTTGAGCATTTAATCGACCCCACGAATGTGATGCTCCAGAAACTCAATCTGCTCAAAGGAAGGTCAGTTTTATAGCTTCTCTAAAGAGCTCAACTGTTTTCAGCTGTGCTAACATGATTGTACAAGGGTTTTCTAATCATCCATTAGCCTTCTGAGGCAATGAGCAAACACATTGTACCATTAGAACACTGGAGTGAGAGTTGCTGGAAATGGGCCTCTACAGTGGTGCTTGAAAGTTTGTGAACCCTTTAGAGTTTTCTATATTTCTGCATAAATATGACTTAAAACATCATCAGATTTTCACACAAGTCCTAAAAGGAGATAAAGAGAACCCAGTTAAACAAATGAGACAAAAATATTAGACTTGGTCATTTATTTGTTAAGGAAAATGATCCAATGTTACATATCTGTCAGTGGCAAAAGTATGTGAACCTCTAGGATTAGCAGTTAATTTGAAGGTGAAATTAGAGTCAGGTGTTTTCAATCAATGGGATGACAATCAGGTGTGAGTGGGCACCCGGTTTTATTTAAAGAACAGGGATCTATCAAAGTCTGATCTTCACAACACATGTTTGTGGAAGTGTATCATGGCACGAACGAAGGAGATTTCTGAGGACCTCAGAAAAAGCGATGTTGATGCTCATCAGGCTGGAAAAGGTTACAAAACCATCTCTAAAGAGTTTGGACTCCACCAATCCACAGTTAGACAGATTGTGTACAATTGGAGGAAATTCAAGACCATTGTTACCCTCCCCAGGAGTGGTTGACCAACAAAGATCACTCCAAGAGCAAGGCATGTAATAGTTGTCGAGGTCACAAAGGACCCCAGGGTAACTTCTAAGCAACTGAAGGCCTCTCTCACATTGGCTAATGTTAATGTTCATGAGTCCACCATCAGGAGAACACTGAACAACAATGGTGTGCATGGCAGGGTTGCAAGGAGAAAGCCAATGCTCTCCAAGAAGAACATTGCTGCTCGTTTGCAGTTTGCTAAAGATCACGTGGACAAGCCAGAAGGCTATTGGAAAAATATTTTGTGGACGGACGAGACCAAAATAGAACTTTTTGGTTTAAACGAGAAGCGTTATGTTTGGAGAAAGGAAAACACTGCATTCCAGCATAAGAACCTTATCCCATCTGTGAAACATGTTGGTGGTAGTATCATGGTTTGGGCCTGTTTTGCTGCATCTGGGGCAGGATGGCTTGCCATCATTGATGGAACAATGAATTCTGAATTATACCAGCGAATTCTAAAGGAAAATGTCAGGACATCTGTCCATGAACTGAATCTCAAGAGAAGGTGGGTCATGCAGCAAGACAACGACCCTAAGCACACAAGTTGTTCTACCAAAGAATGGTCAAAGAAGAATAAAGTTAATGTTTTGGAATGGCCAAGTCAAAGTCCTGACCTTAAGCCAATCGAAATGTTGTGGAAGGACCTGAAGCGAGCAGTTCATGTGAGGAAACCCGCCAACATCCCAGAGTTGAAGCTGTTCTGTATGGAGGAACGGGCTAAAATTCCTCCAAGCCGGTGTGCAGGACTGATCAACAGTTACTGGAAGCATTTAGTTGCAGTTATTGCTGCACAAGGGGGTCACACCAGATACTGAAAGCAAAGGTTCACATACATTTGCCACTGACAGATATGTAATATTGGATCATTTTCCTCAATAAATAAATGACCAAGTATAATATTTTTGTCTCATTTGTTTAACTGGGTTCTCTTTATCTACTTTTAGGACTTGTGTGAAAATCTGATGATGTTTTAGGTCATATTTATGCAGAAATATAGAAAATTCTAAAGGGTTCACAAACTTTCAAGCACCACTGTAGTCACCTATGGAGATATTGCACCAAAAACCAGACATTTGCAGCTAGAATAGTCATTTACCACATTAGCAATGTATAGAGTGGATTTCTGATTAGTTTAAAGTGATCTGCATTGAAAAGAACAGTGCTTTTCTTTCAAAAATAAGGACATTTCAAAGTGACCCCAAACTTTTGAACGGTAGTGTAAGCAGCGTGTCCTGACCAATCAGAATTGAGAATTCAGCTGAACAGATTGTTTGTTTGTCTTCGTTCTTTCTCATAGCAAGTCTGATTTTAAATTTCTTTCCTGGATGTGTCTTTATTTGTCTCTCTCTTTTGTTCATCTTGTCCTCCAGCTGGATCTGACATTCCACTTGTTTGTCTGTGCTCTGGCGGGGGCAGGAGCGTCCGTCATCGCCATGGTGAGCCCGTTTATTACTCATCCTCCCTCACTCGCTCTATAATTCTCTCTCTCACACACATTCTCTCCCTCTTTATCACACTTCTTCATCACTCTCTCTCCGACTCGGTCTTCTCTGTACTGTCTCTGCAAGTCTCGTTACAGCTCTCTCTCTCTCTCTCTCTCTCTCTCTCTCTCTCTCTCTCTCTCATTGTTACGTCTTTAATCACTTCCTATCTCACTCTGTTCATCTCTTTATCATTCCCTTTTCACGCTTCTTCACTTCTCTCCTTATCCAGGGCCAGAAAAGTCCTGAAATCATTAGCTAGCCCATGAGGAAGTGAAGACTCCAGTGCTCTTTCTGCTGTTGTGTTTGCACAGGAATGAGATTACACAGGCTAAAAATAGTCGCATGGAACATCATTAAAAAGGAAAAAATAATAATAATACAATGAAAAAGGCACCAGTTAGGATTGTGTCTGTTGCGTTCATTCATTTTTCAAGTGAAGATTAGGGCCATGTACACACATAGCCGGGTATTTTTAAAACCGAACATTTTCCCCCCCTTCGTTTATAAAAATGTTTTATCCACACCACCTCGTCTTCGAAAAAAATCCCTTCCACACATAACCGAACATCTGCGTTTTCAATCACATTCATAAGCATTCCAAACCTGTAGATGGCATTATTTCCCCAAATCCTACCCCCTAATCACATCAGAATAGCCCTCTAAAGGCGTCACTTCCGCCTAAACATAAAACATGGCGCCAAGCTCGTTCGTCTGGACAGACTCGGAGACAGAATTGCTTCTAAACACAATTTTGGAGTATAAACTTCAAAAGACGCAAGAAAACGTTGATTGGGAATCTTGTCAGAGCATATGTGGACATATTGACCCTGTTTTTGGAGCAGTAGTTGGGCTTCTAAAATTAAACATGTAAATAGCACCTGCACAATAATTAACGCTTTCAAGGCACTACTCCGATCCATTACTCTTTGTCCATGCTTAATCTGGCTTCTGCAGTAAACAAAGGTCGCACGTTTGACGTCAGGGCAGATTTGTTGTCATTTTTTTGGCGCAGATTGTGACGTTATAAAACGCAAAACTCCGGTTATCTCTGTCTACACGAAAAGGCATACACGGAGTTTTCAAAAATCTTCACTTTGCCTGGAGTTTTTTTTTAAATATTCATTTTTGATGTGTTTTCATGTGGATGACAGGCCAAAACGTCGAAAAATATCTTCGATTTAGCAGATACCCAGCTACGTGTGGACGGGGTCTAAATCTGAGAGTTCATTTAGTTCATTCAGAATTTAGCAGGTTTGCAGTTTGGTGAGATTTCAGAACAAGCAATGAATATACACGAGCCAACTGGGGTGTGTTACGTTTAAACATAAATATAAAATTATAAAAAAAAAACTCTCGATTCACTCTCTATACTTTTTAGAAGTTGGAAAAGGTCCACCAGTTACTGAATTGAAGCTACCGGTACTTGTCCATCAGATAATTATGAATAAAAATCTGAGTCTAATGTCCAGGTTAGTGATGTATCCCCTCCTCCTACATCTGTTTTCATCTTTATTTACTGTTCTATTTGTTTTCTGTGTTTGTGTTTTATTAATCTCTTTCTTTCTTTTATAATCCTCTATACTATCACAATCTATCTTGTCATTGTCACTTTGTCTCTTTCTGTCTGTCTCTCTTTCTCTCTATAAATCTCTCTTTTCCGCTCTCTCTCTCAACATGTCTTTCTCATGTTTTATCTTTATGACAGAAAAGGACAGCTCTGTCCGTCTCTGTCATCTATCTTCTGTATAGTGTGTTTACAGTGCATGTACACTACCGTTCAAAAGTTTGGGGTCACCCAGACAATTTTGTGTTTTCCATGAAAAGTCACACTTTTATTTCCCACCATAAGTTGTAAAATGAATAGAAAATATAGTCAAGACATTTTTCTGGCCATTTTGAGCATTTAATCGACCCCACAAATGTGATGCTCCAGAAACTCAATCTGCTCAAAGGAAGGTCAGTTTTATAGCTTCTCTAAAGAGCTCAACTGTTTTCAGCTGTGCTAACATGATTGTACAAGGGTTTTCTAATCATCCATTAGCCTTCTGAGGCAATGAGCAAACACATTGTACCATTAGAACACTGGAGTGAGAGTTGCTGGAAATGGGCCTCTATACACCTATGGAGATATTGCACCAAAAACCAGACATTTGCAGCTAGAATAGTCATTTACCACATTAGCAATGTATAGAGTGGATTTCTGATTAGTTTCAAGTGATCTTCATTGAAAAGAACAGGGCTTTTCTTTCAAAAATAAGGACATTTCAAAGTGACCCCAAACTTTTGAACGGTAGTGTAGTGTGTGTGTATAGTGTGTTACAGTGAGTGTATAGTGATTGTGTGAGTTACAGTGTGTGTAGTGTGTTGTAAGCTTGTAGTACTCAAGTCCGACTCGTGCCCTAATTTTAAGGACCCTTGACTCGACTTGGACTTGAGCACTGATGACTCGGACTCGTGCATTAACTGCATTCAGACTTGTAAATTGGAGACGAGGACTCAGATTTCTTCTTTTATTTTTTGTAACATGCCCTAATAATTTGGCGTAAGATATTTATATGTACATTAATTTTTGTACTAATTTCGTGCAAGAGTGTCACACCTGCGCGCCTTGGCGCATGCATCAGATAGACTCTCGGGCGTGCTTTGGACAACGCATGCACCAAGCGGACTCTCACGCACGCTGTAAACGACTGACACCTGCACAGGATTAAGGCGCAATCAGCACGCCGATATAAAAATTGTGAAAACGCACTTACTTTGCGAAGTATTGAGTTGCATTGCTGACATGTTACCGAGCCTTATTTCCTTGTTTGGTTTCCTGATCCCTGATTTCCTGTTTCTCATCTTTGATTCTGCCGAGTCTACGATAGCCTGTTTGTGCCTCACTCGACCTATAGAGTGCTTCGAGATCAGCGCGCACCTGGCAGCGGCCATATTGGAAGTCAAAGGTCGCTGTGTCAGTGCATTGTTGTCTAGCGAAGCAAAAAGGGGTGACAATGCCGAATACGTGCGTCATTGTTGGCTGTAGTAACCGAGGGGAAAAGGGTAGCAAAAGCTTCTACAGACTCCCCAAAGTCGTGACTAACCAGGGAATTGCAGCACAGGAGAAAAGCGAGCGGAGGAGACGACAGTAGCTGGCTGCCATCACCCGATCAAATTTAGGAAAACTGGACTGTATCCGGATTTGTTCTGATCACTTTGTGACAGGTAGGTTAAATTGTCTTGAATTTCATAGTTACTAAAATAAACTATTATCTTTTCTATGTACTTTCAGCAATGATTAATGGATATATTTGTCACATTAGGTAGCTTATGTCTACTGCAGTGCATTGTTGCATCAAATGGCATTTAAGATCCAGGCCTAGAGTAATGGACCCAACCGGACACAAATCTGACGTATGCTTCCATGCTCTTGTAGTTCTGGAAATCCTTTAGTTCACAAAATGGACTTGGGTGAAACACTAGATAGTTCACAAGATCTATGTATGTTAAATGCGGCAACAAGCTGGGGTCAGCTTTCCATTCCTTCTCACTAACAGTGTATGGATCTACATTCCCAATGAAACGTACCTTCTCAGCATAACGCTCCCGTGCCTGCTTATCCAAACTTTCACAGTAGTGCTCCATCACTTCAGATGTCTAAATTCTTAAAAAATCCAAGCTTTTAAGCCCTCTAACACGGAAACGAATTGCTAAATGTGTACTCTATGATGTGTACTCTATGAGCGCTCTGGAGCGAGTGACTTCCAAGATGGCCGCGCACGCGCAGTGTTACTATTTTTAGCATCATCTCAGAGCCCTCTATTGCCTGTTTCACCATTTTATGATTTTGCCTGCTGTTCTGCATTGTTTACTGTCTTCACTTGTATTAATAAACACACCTTCTGCACTTACATCCGTCTCCCAGCCATCTCTGAAAGAATACTTCACGCTCCCTGATAAAGAGAAGCACATTCACCTGTTCATACACCATGTTCAGGAACAAACTCATGTTAATGATGCTAAAACAGCCACCGTCACATGGTGCGGTTGGAGTCTCGTTCTCAGACTCAGCTCGGATCAATAGTGGACTCGACTTGGACTGAACTCAATTTGTTTTGAATGACTTGGACTTGACTCGGACTTGAACACTGGGGACTCGAGACTGGACTCGGACTCAAGGTTTAGTGACTTGACTACAACACTGGTGTATAGTGTGTGCAGTGTGTGGAGCATGTATAGTGTGCGTATAGTGCACATAGTGTTTACAGTGCATGTAGTGTATGTATAGTGCATGTCATCCATCGAGTGTGTGTGTGTAGTGTCTATATAGTGTATGTAGTGTGTATAATGTGTGTAGTCTGTGTATAGTGTACGTACAATGAATGTATAGTGTGTGTGTATGTGTGTACTGTTTATAATGTGTGTATAATGCATGTAGTATGTGTGTATGATGTGTGCGTAGTGTGTTTACAGAGAGCGTATTGTGTATAGTGTGTGTATAGTGCATGTAGTGTGTG
Source organism: Neoarius graeffei (assembly GCF_027579695.1). Lineage (NCBI taxonomy): Eukaryota > Metazoa > Chordata > Actinopteri > Siluriformes > Ariidae > Neoarius > Neoarius graeffei. The sequence goes on along the minus strand of NC_083575.1, from coordinate 91,921,869 downwards.
TACAGTGAATGTAGTGTGTATAGTGCGTGTAGTGTGTGTAGTATATCTATACTGTGTGCAGTGTCTGATGCTCAGTGATGATTATTGCCCTGTGTGAAGCCGGAGCTCTTGGTCTGTCCAGATTGATAGCAGAGAGAGAGAGAGACAAAGAGAGAGAGAGAGTGTGAGAGAGAGAGGCAGAGAGAGAGAGAAAGCGAGGGTGTGTGTATGAGAGAGAAAGAGGAGAGAGAGTGTATCACAGAGAAAGAGGGAGAGAGAGAGAGAGAAAGCGAGAGTGTGTATCAGAGAAAGAGTATGAGAGAGAAAGAGGAGAGGGTATGTATGAACGAAGGAGAGAGAGAGAGAAGCAGGGTGATGGAGAAAGAGGAATGCTCTGCATTTAAAATGCATGGGGTGCTGTTGCCATGGAAACAGAGGAGAGGAGAAGAGAAGAAAGTGAAAAAAAGTGTGCGCGCGCGCACGTGCATATTTATATGCATGCCCTGAATGTGTGCATAAGCATGTGTGAGTGTGCACATGTCCATAAGTGTGTGTGTGTTGGATATTTGTGTGTGTGGGTCTATGTGGGTGTTTGTGTGTTGCTGGGTGTGTGCTTATCTTTAGGATAGGGTAAACCTGTGTGTGTGTGTGTGTGTGTGTGTGTGTGTTGGTGGCCAGAGAAACACAGTGACCTAAATCTCTCTCTCTCTCTCTCTCTCACACACTCTACAGTGTGTTAACCCTACAGTCATACTTGTGTTAGGTTTATTATATAATTACATCACCACCTCAGCACTGCGTCCTGCTCTGAGTGTTTACAGTGAAAAGACGCCACCTAGTGTCCGTACAGTCTGTTTTCATTATTATTTAAAAACATAATGTCAGCTGTTTGCTGATTAAAGTGTAAAACAGTGTGTTATAGCCTGAACACAAAGGAGACTATAATCATTAAACGACAGCAATTAGCTGTGTGTGAGGTACAACATGAACACACACACACACACACACACACACACACACACACACACACACACACACACACACACACACACAACCCCAACATTTTAAAAATATTTAAATACATATTTAAAACATATACATAAAACATATACATCTTTGAATAAATATACAGTGCTGTACAGAAGTCTTTCCCACCCTGAAAGTCCGAGAGAAATTTTGTAATTTTTTTGTAAATTATTATTTGTTTAAAATCCTGTGTATTTTTGTCTTTAGCCTGAGAATCGTAGCTGCTTTTTGATTTACAAACATTAATTTCCCAGAAAAATTTGTCACAGAGAACTTTGTAATGAAAGCAAGATATGACAGTGTAACTAAGATACCTGATGCAGTTTTATTTATTTAATATTTGAATCTATCTATCTATCTATCTATCTATCTATCTATCTATCTATCTATCTATCTATCTATCTATCTATCTATCTATCTATCTATTGTTTTACTGTTTACTACTATTTAGTATTTGCTTGTATTCACGAACTCTTAATTAAATATTTTTACACAATTCCGAGCCTTTTGAAAAAAGACTTTTGCACAATACTGTACGAACAAATAAACACACTGATCTAATAATCACAGTGATTTATAAAAAAAGAATCAAAATCACTAATTAATAAAGCAATTAATTAAAAAAGATCAAAAGCCTGCTGTGCTTTAATTTTCTTTTATTACAACTTTTTCAACTAAAATTAAACTAGTAAAAAGTAGTTAAAATATTAAAGTAAAAAAATATATATATATATATTCTGTAATAAATATAAAAAATATATAATTAATAAAAATATTTACTCGTAAATAAACATCAAATGCCAAAATCTTAAATATAGTACCAGAGTAAAATAAAACATATCAAATAAAATATTATTCTTTATTTTTATGCACTACTTTGGATTTTTTTAATCTCCATTTAATAGTAATTTTTTGAATTATTTTACACATGTATCTATTCATGTATCTAGAGAAAATAGCAGTTATATTATTATATATGCTATGAATTATATATATAAAAAAAAAAAAATATATATATATATATATATTATTTTTATTTAAATTATTGATACTAATATTGAGGATAATCAGACACTAACAGAAACACATTTTTGTTGACATTACATGTGTGAATGTATTTGTCTTCAGTTTCTTCAACATGATGTAGTGACACTCGTCCTCTTTCTCTGTCCTGTGTGTCTGTATGATGTCATTGGTCATGTGACAGATGGTGTCCAGCTCTGTCCTCGTGCGTAATTACGTCACACTGGTCACTCAGAGCCTGGGAAGATACTGCACGCGGTTCTGATGCCCCGCCCACTCCACAGTCCTTCACCTCACACACACTTGGTCTGGGATGTTGACCCCTTGGGCCATGACACGCAGACACGGAACTGATCCCCAGTCCTAACGACATCCCCTTAATTACCTTAAATTAAAAAAAAAAGTAAAAAAAAAAACTTCCCAGGCTTCTATGTGTTCCTGTTTCCACTTCCTGTATCCAGAATAGTGACGTGGTGGTCCACCTGCCGAGCCGGTTCCACTGGAGAACCCAGTTCAAGTTCCACTAATAAGCTAGTTTGCTGTTTAATGACTGCAGTGTACAGTGAGCTCATTTAATACTTTAATTAAAAATAAGATACACTATTATATTAACATTCAGCTAGTCCAAACATAACTCATTTAAATCAAGCTAGCATCATCTAATAGCCCACCTTATCTTTGGGAATATTAGCTAGCTACCTATTTATGTTTATCTTTTTGGCTAATATTAGATATCAGGTTTGCTATTGATACCTGATCTGTTTATTAGCAAACCAATACAAGCTGGCTTCAGCTAGGACCAAACCATCAAATATCGTTTCATATTGCAACAGATTCAGTAGTATCATCAATTATCATTTGATCCTGCAGCAGGTTCAGTAGTATCGTCAAAGAGTGTATCATACTGCAGCAGATTCAGTAGTATCGCCAAATATCTTTTCATACTGTAACAGGTTCAGTAATATCATCAAACATCATATCATATTGCAGCAGATTCAGTCGTATCGTCGAATAGTGTATCTTACTGCAGCAGATTCAGTAGTATCGTCAAATATCGTATCATACTGCAGCAGATTCAGTAGTATCATCAAATATTGTTTCATACTGCAGCAGGTTCAGTAGTATCGTCAAATATCATATACTGCAGCAGGTTCAGTAGTATCATCAAATATCATTTCATATTGCAGCAGGTTTAGTAGTATCATCAATTATCATTTGATACTGCAGCAGATTCAGTAGTATCGTCAAATAGCGTATCATATTGCAGCAGATTCAGTAGTATCATCAATTATCATTTGATCCTGCAGCAGGTTCAGTAGTATCGTCAAAGAGTGTATCATACTGCAGCAGATTCAGTAGTATCGCCAAATATCTTTTCATACTGTAACAGGTTCAGTAATATCATCAAACATCATATCATATTGCAGCAGATTCAGTCGTATCGTCGAATAGTGTATCTTACTGCAGCAGATTCAGTAGTATCGTCAAATATCGTATCATACTGCAGCAGATTCAGTAGTATCATCAAATATTGTTTCATACTGCAGCAGGTTCAGTAGTATCGTCAAATATCATATACTGCAGCAGGTTCAGTAGTATCATCAAATATCATTTCATATTGCAGCAGGTTTAGTAGTATTGTCAAATAGTGTATTATACTACAGCAGCTTCAGCGGTATCACCCAATATCTTTTCATACTGCAGCAGATTCAGTAGTATCATCAATTATCATTTGATACTGCAGCAGATTCAGTAGTATCGTCAAATAGCGTATCATATTGCAGCAGATTCAGTAGTATCGCCAAATATCTTTTCATACTGCAGCAGGTTCACTAGTATTGTCAAACATCATATCATATTGCAGCAGATTCAGTAGTATCTTCAAATATCATATTACAGTAGATTCAGTAGTATCTTCAAATATCATATCATATTGCAGCAGATTCAGTAGTATATTCAAATCTCATATCATATTGCTGCAGATTCAGTAGTATATTCAAATATCATATCATATTGCAGCAGATTCAGTAGTATATTCAAATATATCATACTGCATCAGATTCAGTCGTATCGTCAAATATCATATCATACTGCAGCAGATTCAATAGTATCGTCAAATAGCATATCATGCTGCAGCAGGTTTAGTAATATCGTCAAATAGTGTATCATGCTGCAGCAGGTTCAGTAGTATCATCAAATATCATTTCATATTGCAGCAGATTTAGTAGCATTGTCAAATAGTGTATTATACTACAGTAGCTTCAGTGGTATCACCCAATATCTTTTCATACTGCAGCAGATTCAGTAGTATCGTCAATTATCGTTTCATACTGCAGCAGGTTCAGTAGTATCATCAAATACTGTAACATACTGCAGCAGATTCAGTAGTATCATCAAATGTCCCATTAGCTAAAGAAACAAAATCTTATCATATCAGGTTCAGTAGTATTGTCAAATATTGAATCATTGCCTTGAAAATCAACATCAAGACTGTATCATGCTATATGATATCATATCATAGCAGATTCAGTGTTCTAATCAAATATTGTATCGTTACCTTACATATTTCAATCATATCGTATCATATCAGGTTCAGTAGTATCATCAAATTTCAAACCATTGCTATTTTACAAAATATCAAACCCTTGCCTTGTAAGCATCATGACTGTCTTCAGTATCGATGCCATCATGGTGGACCAGTTGGGCGAGGGGAACCACCACGTTCTCCAGTAAAAGTAAGCAAGGAATCCTTCAAAACTTAACCTCATGAACTCACCCTCCGTTTGGATATAATCAGTAACTCGATTGTTGTTTTGATGGTAACTTAAGTGGTATAAATGAGCTAAACACTTCCCATCCCGTGTCCTTCCTCCGTCACATTCCTTCTGAGACGATGATGCGTATTAACTCTCCTGGATCATGACCTGCATCCTGAAGTGTTTGTTATTATAACAATCTAAACTTTTTTACATTTTTGAGTGCAGTAACGTCCCTGTGTTGCATACTAACCCCGTGTTGGTGGCCGGCGTGGCGGCTCTGTTGACGCAGGTGCACTACCTGATGGTCTTGGCAGCGAATTGGGCCTACGTGAAGGACGCGTGCCGCATGCAGAAGTATGAAGACATCAAGAGCAAGGAGGAGCAGGAGCTCCATGATATCCACTCCACTCGCTCCAAAGAGCGCCTCAACGCCTACACATAAACCACGCACAAATATACACATGTATACACAATCCCAAGCATGCCCTTTCCCTTCCCTGAAGAACACACACACACACACACACACACACACACACACACACACACACACACAATGTAAACACGTAATGAATTTGATTGGTTAGAGGATCAGCACCAGGATGGACTTACACACACTTGTTTTATTTTTCCAGTACTATTTTATTTTATTTTTTTTGCTTTTGAATGTTTGTGTCTTTCTCTTTTCTTTTGCATCTTGTCAGTTATTTTCTTGGCTCTTATCCTTCAACGATGCATCAAAATCTGAATAAATCCACATCGGATTTGTGACACGATCATACAGCATCCAAGTGAATCAGCTTCAACTGCCTAAACACAAGCCCCACCCACTAGCCCCTTATTTACATGTAGTATGCATTTGACACACCCACATTTACCCTCAAATTCATCTAATTTACATGAAACACACCCCATTTTACGCAGGTCTTACAATATGTTGCAAAATTGATGCTTTCCTGGATAATATACGAAGTATAATAAATATAATTTTGGGTTAATTCTATTATGTAAACTCCCAAGTTGTTACGTCGCAAGATCGCAAAATCTAAATTGTCGCAAAAGTATAAAAACAGAAATATTTAATAAACAAAAAAAATAATACTAATACTACCACAAATATACATCATGTGGTTAAGATTGTAATAATTTGGAAAATATTATTAATAAAAAATAATAATATCTAACACCAAGTCGAGTTTTTTAAAATTTTTTAGCTTGTTAAAATGTTCGACTGAAATTTACATGCTCTCGGATGAGATGGGAATTTGATTGTGCGGATAAGATAAGATAAGATAAGATAAGATAAGATAAGATAAGATAAGATAAGATAAAACTTTATTAAGCCCAAAGGAAATTCTTCTGCCAGAAATCACTCCAAAATAATATGTTAAAATGCAACAATACAAGCTGAAAATAAACTACCTAAAATAAAACTGTACAAGAAATAAATGCCTACATAAATAAATAAATGAAACCGTGCCTAATAGAACAACAACACAATATAAGGTGAGTGGGGGGAAAAACATGCCAAAGATGAAATTTGATAAATAATAAAATAACATTGATGAATAAACGTTGATGAATAAGAGCCATTTGTCTTTAAAGACACGAATATCACACACCAACAGCATGTCAAACTACTTTTTTTTTAATACTTGTGGCGCTTTTAATCATCTAGATGTTTCCACAGGAAAGAGGATTATGATATGCCATATCTTACAATATCAGAAAATTAGCCGCATTGCTAGCTACCTATTATTTATACTTCTTCAAGGTGTAATTAAACACACGTTAAACATCTTTAACCTCTGTATGAAAACATGGAACTCACAGGAAAAAATGTGGTTAATAGATACCGAAAGCTAGCTCGCTAAGAATGCTAACATCTACCTACTTAATGTTGTGTTAGCTCCTGATGTGAATATTAATAAACAGTGCTAATCATTTGTTGTCTTTTCACAAAAAAAACAACAAAACAGCTCAGTATTTCTCAGAAAAGGTTTTATAAAGGTTTAAAATAAATCACATAAGCGCTAAAGATCAGAATCGTGTCCTGATTAGGGGCTTCAGAGGACTAGCATGGCTAGCACTACGGCTAGTTTAGCAATACTGGACATAATCGCAATCCTTTAAATCCTGAAAAGCAGTTTACAGAAATAAACTCTGATATTTTTAATGACATTAACTTTATTTAAGTGTTGCTTTACTTAAAATGATGAGATACTTCGTAGAACTTAAACTGGGCCTTGTGTTTTTGTTGTTATTGTTGTTGCTGTTGTTTTTTAACATCCAAAGCTAAAACGTGACCAAACTTGTACAATTTCACAGATTCTTTTCCAGCAAATTCCGTCGATTTTGAGAGCCGAATAAACCTTAAAACGACTTTTTACAAAAAACAATTTGTATTTTAGGCTAAGTCTGAGAAACTTATGCTAAGAAAATGAAGGTGCGACTCTGGTGCTTCATCTCAAACTGTTTTTAAAAGCAAGAAAGTGTGTATGGATTTGCTCTAAAAAAGGAAAGATTCTGGATTAAATAAACAAAATGGCGGAAAAAAAAACTTCCTGTCATTATAAGATGGTCACTTTTCCGATTGGCAAAATGTACAGATAATTATTCTCTAATGATTTCAAGAGCCAGAAAGACCTTAAAATCAGTTTTTGTTGCTCAGTTGTAGCTTTTTATTGTATGTTAAGTATATCATCATGTTATTTGACACTGGTGCTTTGTCTCAGGCTCTTCGTAAAGCTGTGCACTTTTAGAGTGCTTTAGAAATTCAGAAAGTGAGCTGCAAAGATGTCCAGAGAGGATCATCGTCACCATCATCATTGATTTTCTTCAATTTAGATTCAAATTATAACTTTTTGAAGAGATAAACCTTTCATAATGCCTGATAATTTGGAAACAGCAACATGACATTGCAAATATCTTCAGGAATCTATGTGATAAAAACACTTATTATAAATAATATTTAGGTATTAATTTTGAAATAAGTTGATCTAGGTAAATGTGAAAGGTAAAGCTTAAAGTTTCTGACTGCAAAATTGAATTCTGGGCAAAATGTTCTATTTCTATTGCTGTTGGAGTTTTGAGACGTTTCACTGCTGCACACACACCGTGTATCCTGTGTGTAAATGTTTTGCTAAGATAAAAAGTGTCCCGCATTTTACGATTGCGGAGATTGCAGAAGCAAATGAGTAACAATACCGCCGCCGCGTGACCACTGTGGGGCGTGTTTAACCTACTTTTAATCAAAACAAGTCGACGTGGGTGAACATGACGGACTCGGCTCTCCCTCCGGCTAAAAGCCAGCAGAAAAGAAAAGGAAAGCCTGCCTAGTGAGTGCAACTGCAAGACAGAGCAAGGTTAGATGATGCCATTTTTTCTGGACAGATAACTAAATCATTCTAGCTAGTGCTTAGCTATCTTAGCCTTAGAGTGCATGGGCTTGACTCCATGGTAGCGAGTATGGAGTTATACACCGAATGTTTTGATCTTGCAGAGAAAGAAATGAGAACACAAAAGCAGGAACAGAGAAAGGATATTTTTGCCTTTTGTTTCATGGATCTATTCGCGAGTGTTTTCCACAAATTACATCCCTGCAACTCAAAACTCTCCGAGGTCGATGCAGTCACGATGTTTTCTGTGTGTCGCCATCTTGGGGTGATGCAGTTGCATAGATATGCTAATTAGTTAAAGCTCCTTGCGTTCGGCTGTTTCTGTAGGGCTGACCTGTTTACCTCAAGAGGGAGGAAAACAGTCCGAAAATGGAGAAAAGTGACCTTTAGGACATCAAAATGATCACATCTTGTCCATATAATAATAATAATAATAATAATAATAAATGGACAAATTTATATAGTGTTATAACAATCACTCGCAGGCAAACTGGAGCCTATCCTAGCTGACTACGGGCGAAAGGCGGGGTACACCCTGGACAAATCGCCAGGTCATCACAGGGCTGACACTTAGGCTATGTTTACATTAGACTGTATCTGTCTCGTTTTCTTCGCGGATGCACTGTCCGTTTACATTAAACCGCCTGGAAATGCCGGGAAACAGGAATCCGCCAGCGTCCACGTATTCAATCCAGATCGTGTCAGCTCCGGTGCTGTGTAAACATTCAGAATACACGGATACGCTGTGCTGAGCTCTAGCTGGCGTCTCATTGGACAACGGTACTGTGACATCCACCTTCCTGATTCGCTGGCGTTGGTCATGTGACGCGACTGCTGAAAAACGGCGCGGACTTCCGCCTTGTATCACCTTTCATTAAAGAGTATAAAAGTATGAAAATACTGCAAATACTGATGCAAATACTGCCCATTGTGTAGTTATGATTGTCTTTTGGCTTGCCATCCTTCCACTTGCAAGTAGTAAGTGATATGCGCTGGGATCACACACACAGCGGCTCAGTCCCGAATCGTGGCTTGTGCACTTCACTCGCGCGCTGTTTGAGCTGCGCAGGGCCGGAGTGCGCACCCTCCAGAGGGCACTCGCTGTTCAGGGCGGAGTGATTTGGAGCGCAGGATGCCTGCGGAGCCGAGCGTATCCGTGTATTGGCGTTGCTATGTGCACGCAAATCGTGTATTGGTGTTGCTGTGTGCACACTAATCGTTTTAAAAATGTTAATCTGATGATCCGCTGATACGGTCTAATGTAAACATGGGCATAGACACAGACAACCATTCACACTCACGGTCAATTTAGAGTCACCAGTTAACCTAACCTGCATGTCTTTGGACTGTGGGGGAAACCAGAGCACCCGGAGGAAACCCACGCGGACAACATGGAAACTCTGCACAGAAAGGCCCTCACCGGCCACGGGGCTCGAACCCGGACCTTCTTGCTGTGAGGCGACAGTGCTAACCACTACACCACCGTGCCGCGTGCATATATATATATATACACATACACACACACAAAGAAAGCCCTTTTACAATGATTTTAATAGGAGCTGCTATTTTGGTTTGGGGCAGTCCTGGGGTGGTCCGAGGGTGGGTCTCCCAAAAACGGAACCAACTTAAAAAATTTTATGAACATGATATTGTTCTTGCGAGACATAGGAAAATGGCATGCACAATAAAAAAAATAAAATAAAATTTCAGATGACTTTGCAGTCAGTAAATTTAATGGATTTGAGGCTACAATGAAAAATAAAATTTAAAAAATGATGATGACGATGATGATGATGATGATGATGATTTGTGTAGAATGATATGAGTAGAAAGTAAAAAGAGATTTCCATGCTGATCGAGCGCCTGTTTTAGATTTGCCTTGGAGAGATTCTGTCGATTCTTCTCTCATCCATCACAAGCCATAATCTCACTAACAAACTCTGCTTTTTCTCAGCCTATTTTTTTTAACTATAATTTTTTAAACGCTCCAATGCGAGATGAAAAAGAAATCGAACTTCACTGCTCTGCACTGTATATATACACATGCACATATATCTACACTATATCTATATAAATGTAGACGTATATTTTCTGGTCATTTCCGGAGGTCATGTGGAAGAGTTTCAGAAATGTTCATGCTGGTTCGTTGTTTGGGTGAAACCCTGCAAATCAGATCACCGTCCGTGTCAGGGACAAAAATAACATGGAAGAATTCAATAACTAAATTACTAAATAATTGTTTTAATGACTTGGAGGAAGATTAAAGATTAAAATTGAAACTTACTGCCAAGATGCTGAAGCAAATTGAAAAAAAAAAAAGCTGAAAAAGAAAAAAAAAAAGAACAAAATTCCCAAAAATAACTGGGCACTGGAGTTTTATTATTATTATTATTATTATTATTATTATTATTATTATTATTATTATTATTATTATTTTATCTGTATTGTTATTTTGTTTATATATTATCAGTTTTATTTGTTTCACAATATAGAAGATTTTCACAAAGTTGAAAGTATTCTCTTACAAACTTACAGAAAAAATAAAAACTTTTTTAATGTTTTAAAAAAAATTTAAGTTTAAAGCAAAAACAACCTTATATATGTTTGCACTTTTATTTATTTTTTTTTTTCTTCATAAATGGTCCATTTTGTGCCTTGTTACTTTTGGGATATCTTCTTTATACCTAATTTATAAATTAGATTTATTTGATCATGTGATTGTGAGATTTAAGGATCTGGACCAAACTTTTGACCGGATTTATCTGGTTTTATCTGCTCTGAGACTCTCCTGATCCGGATTCTGACTCTATCGTATGGTATTTTTATCTTCTTGCCCATCGTGAGCTTTATTTTTTCCTTCTCATTGTAAGTGCATTTGGATTCAGTGCCGAGTCGCTGTACTGTTCGATGTCCAGCACTGGTTTTTACACCGAACTGAACAAAACAAACAAACAAACGAATGAATGAATGAATAAATAAATAAATCATTGTATTAGCTAAAGACAGTGAATCTAGTTGTTGTTTGTGGCATGGTTATAAAATAGTTTTTAACTCATTACAAAAAAAAAACAACAAAAAAAACCAAGACAAAGGTTTATTTTCATTTTTACACTGACTGTCTTGCTGATTTCTTCCTCTTCTTCTTCTTCTTCTTCTTCTTCTCTAGTGTGCAGTATTTGAGTAGCTAATGGAGAAGTATTAAAGGATAAATAAATATCTTACTCGATTGTAGTGTTTGAGTTTTGTCCTAGTTTGAAACAGAAAAACTGTTCTGATGTTGCATATACAGTATTCAGAAATCTCTCTCTCTCTCTCTCTCTCTCTCTCTCTCTCATATCAGTCTTTTGTAATTTCACTAAGAATGCTTTGTAGCTGGCTGTAAAATTAATCCGTTTTTGTACATAAATGTGCCAACAGCTTGACAGTGGCTTTTTTTCCCTTTTATTTTTTATTTTATTTTATTTTTGAACTGTAGAATTAAACTTGCTTGCAGAAATAAAGAAACTCGTGGACTTGTTAAGAACGGATTCTGTGTCTGCTTTCTTGTTTCTTATTTTCACTTGAATCTTTGTAGACAGCAACAGACAGCTTTAACTTTAGCTCTTTTGAGAAGAAAAAAAAAATTATTCAAGATTGAGGAATAAGGAGGATCAGTATCCGGTATCTGGAGGGAGGGTCAGATCCCAAGACGATCCACAACACATTAATACGAGCTCTGATGGAATGCCAAGAACAAAGTCTCAGAAATGGAAATTATAAACAATCAGGAAGGATATAAAAATCAACAATTAAAGAGTTCCATCTTGTGGAGAAGATGGGAAAAATACAAATACAAATAAAAAAATAACCCTCATCCTCATACACCACACAAGACTGACACTTCTACTGACTTCTCTTCATCTGGATCAGGTGAGTTACAGACTGTATTAATAATAATGAATAATAACGAATCATTTTAATAATTTTACCTTTTAATCTATTCAACATGGTTCACAGTGCTTTATGTGCAAGATTAAAAAAAAGAAACACACAATAGCTTTTGATACCAGGAAAGGTGCTAAACAGGATCCTCCTGGAGAGAATGAAGACCGAGGTAGACAAGAGGCTTTGGGATGAACAAGCAGGGTTTTGAGGAGAAAGATGATGTACAGACCAGATTGCTACACTCAGGAGCATAACAGAACAATCCATATAGTGGAACTCCTCACTACAAGTCATTTTTGCAGATTTTGAGAAAGCCTTTGATAGCATGGACCGTAACACACTGTGGAGCCTCCTCAAGGATCATGGAGTTCCAGGGAAGATCATCAGATTGATCCAGAACACCTACCGGTATGAGCCTTCCATTTGCCAAGTAGTTTATGGCAGTCTGTGACCCTGTAGAACAGGATAAAGCGGCTACAGATAATGAGATGAGATGAGTTTATGGCAGTACCCTGACAGATCCATTCAACATCCACACTAGTGTTCGACAAGGCTGCCTCCTATCCCAATTCTTGTTCCCGCTGGCCATTGATTGGGTTATGACTCAAATGACCAAGGACCAAAGACATGGTATCCAGTGGACCCTATGGAAACAACTAGAGGACACTGACTTTGCAGATGATGTGACACTGTTGTCAAACAGGATCAGTACTCAGCAAAGCAAGCTGTCATCTCTAGATGAAACTGGTGGGAAGATAAGCTTAACAATCAATGTCCCCAAGACCAAGTCAATGAAGGTCAAACCAGCAGATGATGTCCCTATTTCTTTGCATGGAGAAACAATAGAAGAGGTTGAGCAGTTTCTCCACCTCAGGAGCATTGTTAGCAAGGATGGGGATGCAGACCAAGACATCAAGGCAAGGACAGGGAAAGCAACAGTGGCTTTCAGGATAGTATGCCCCATATGGAGATCTGGGGTGATCAGCTACAAAACCAAGCTGTGTATCTTTAACACCAATGTGAAGTCTGTCCTTCTGTATGCCTGCAAGTCATGGAGAATGACCAAAGCATTTACAAACAGGCTGCAGACCTTTGTCAATCGATGCCTGAGGAATATTCTCAACTTAAAGTGGGAGGACCATGTCTCCAATGAGGAATTATGGAAGCGGACAGGACAGGAATGGATAGAGGACCAGATTAAGAGGAAGTGGAGCTGGATTGGACACACCTTACAGAAGCCAGCTAGCAACATAATCAGGCATGCTCTATGCTGGAACCCACAAGGGAAAAGGAAGTCAGGATGACCAAAAAACACATGGAGGTGGTCAACAGAAGCTGAAGCCAGGACCATCGGACTAGATTGGACAAAGATGGAGACAGCAGCCAAAGGCTGACGTAAATGGTGGATGATAGTGGATGACCTATGGTCCTCGAAGGAGTAAAGGGATTAAGTAAAGTCAAGTCAAGTCAAAAACAGTGAAATAAAACAAACTGAAGTAAATAATCAGTAACTATGTCAATTAGAGTAAAAGATTACGAAAGTAAATTCTGTAATAATGACCATGTTTAGAGTTAAAATAAAGTACGACACTAAAGTGATGTCAGAGTTTATGGTTTTACCTCCAGTCCTTTTTCCTGCTTCAACACTGAGGCTTTACTGCTTTTTGTTCCAGAGTTTCTGAACTTTATTGAGCTATTAAAATAATTACGAATGAACGGGGCGGCATGGTGGTGTAGTGGTTAGTGCTGTCGCCTCACAGCAAGAAGGTCCTGGGTTCGAGCCCTGTGGCCAGCGAGGGCCTTTCTGTGTGGAGTTTGCATGTTCTCCCCGTGTCCGTGTGGGTTTCCTCTAGGTGCTCCGGTTTCCCCCACAGTCCAAAGACATGCAGGTTAGGTTAACTGGTGACTCTAAATTGACCGTAGGTGTGAATGTGAGTGTGAATGGTTGTCTGTGTCTATGTGTCAGCCCTGTGATGACCTGGTGACTTGTCCAGGGTGTACCCTGCCTTTCACCCGTAGTCAGCTGGGATAGGCTCCAGCTTGCCTGCGACCCTGTAGAACAGGATAAAGCGGCTAGAGATAATGAGATGAGATTTATTTGTTTGTTTTTGTTGGTTAGTTATATCCTTCCTCTCTCCTTCGCTTCCTTATTCCCTTTTTTCCTTCCTTCTGTCCTTCCTTCATTTTGTCCTTCCTTCCTTCCTTCCTTCCTTCCTTTTGTCTTTTCTTCCTTCATTTCCTTCCTTCCTTCTTTCCTTCCTTCCTTTTGTCCTTCCTTCCGTCATTCCTTCCTTCCTTCTTTATTTCCATCCTCCCCCCCTTTGTTCTTTATTTCCTTCCTTCCTTCCTTCCTTCCTTCCTTCCTTCCTTCCTTCCTTCCTTCTTTCCTTCCTTCCTTATCTCCTTCTTTCCATCCTTCTTTATTTCCTTCCTTCCTTATTTATTTCCTTCCTTCATTCATTTTGTCCTTCCTTCCTTCCTTCCTTCCTTCCTTCCTTCCTTCCTTCCTTATTTCCTTCCTTCTTTTTGTCCTTCCTTCCTTCCTTCCTTCCTTCCTTATTTCCTTCTTTCTTTATTTCCTTCCTTCCTTCATTTTGTCCTTCCTTCCTTCCTTCCTTCCTTCCTTCCTTCCTTCCTTCCTTCCTCTCTTCCTCAGTTACTGGTGAAAATGAGGTAAAAAAACAATTGATTCACTTCATTACTGGCTTTCTTCAAAGAAGAAACAAAACAAAACAAGATATTTATAAATCCATAAATAAAACATGACACCACTTGGGGTCATTTTTGTGCCAAAAGTATGAAATAAAATAAAAAAGTTCCGCAAGCAAATTATTAAGTATCAGAATCGGAAATGGATATTTCAAATACAAACTTTTTTTTTTCTAAAATGTGCCTTCTCCTTTAATCCTTAATTTTAATTTAATTATTTTCGTTTGTTTACATTGTTGTTTAATTCTACATTGATTTTCTTTTCTTTACCTCTAAGCTCCACCCACTCAGTACACCATGGTGTCTGTAATAGAAACTTCTAATAAACACTTCAGAACGCTTATCAGTTGTCTTTTCAGTTATTTATTATAGTAGATCATATAAAACAGGAAAGGAAAAAAGAAGAAGAAGAGAAGAAGACACCAATTCAGTGATGCTGAGAGTATGCACTCTGAGTTGTGTCTTAGTGGCTGTTATCTATTATACTCTAAAGGCATTCGCTTACTGCTCGCGTCTTCATGTGATTGGCTCGAGACTTTCTATGAAGCTTTGTTAAAGCATGCACCTGGCGTGCTCTGGGATGTGCAGACGTATGCGTGGTTAGGGAGAACCCAGGCACCCTGCTTATCACCAGCCAAGGGCACAGAAAGGTGATTACAGCATGTGGGAAAACAACTTTTCTCAGTACACTAGGCCACTTGAGCTCAACACACAGAAACACAGAGAATAGGAATGTTCATTCACTAAATTTCCCTCACATTTCCCCCCTTTTTATCCTACAGGATAATAATTGCTAAAAGAAAGAAATGTACACAGTTTCAGTGGTAAGAGTTCCCAGAGAGATTCAACTTAACACATCATTGAGTGTACAGGGATAATGCTAAGGCTGTTTTGTAAGACATACAGTGGTGCTTGAAAGTTTGTGAACCCTTTAGAATTTTCTATATTTCTGCATAAATATGACCTAAAACATGATCAGATTTTCACACAAGTCCTAAAAGTAGATAAAGAGAACCCAGTTAAACAAATGAGACAAAAATTTTATACTTGGTCATTTATTTATTGAGGAAAATGATCCAATATTACATATCTGTGACTGGCAAAAGAATGTGAACCTTTGCTTTCAGTATCTGGTGTGACCCCCTTGTGCAGCAATAAGTGCAACTGAATGTTTCCAGTAACTGTTTATTAGTCCTGCACACCGGCTTGGAGGAATTTTAGCCCATTCCTTCATACAGAACAAGTTCAACACTGGGATGTTGGTGGGTTTCCTCACATGAACTGCTTGCTTCAGGTCCTTCCACAACATTTTGATTGGATTAAGGTCAGGACTTTAACTTGGCCATTCCAAAACATTAACTTTATTCTTCTTCAACCATTCTTTGGGAGAATGACTTGTGTGCTTAAGGTCATTGATTTGCTGCATGAGCCACCTTCTCTTGAGATTCAGTTCATGGACAGATGTCCTGACATTTTCCTTTAGAATTCACTGGTATAATTCAGAATTCATTGTTCCATCAATGATGGCAAGCCGTTCTGGCCCAGATGCAGCAAAACAGGCCCAAACCATGATACTACCACCACCATGTTTCACAGATGAGATAAGGTTCTTCTGCTGGAATGCAGTGTTCTCCAAACATAACGCTTCTCATTTAAACCAAAAAGTTCTATTTTGGTCCCATCCATCCACAAAACATTTTTCCAGTAGCCTTCTGGCTTGTCCACATGATCTTTAGCAAACTGCAGACGAGCAGCAATGTTATTTTTGGAGAGCAGTGGCTTTCTCCTTGCAACCCTGCCATGCACACCATTTTTGTTCAGTGTTCTCCTGATGGTGGACTCATGAACATTAGCCAATGTGAGAGAGGCCTTCAGTTGCTTAGAAGTTACCCTGGGGTCCTTTGTGATCTCACTGATTATTACATGCCTTTCTCTTGGAGTGATCTTTGTTGGTTGATCACTCCTGGGGAGGGTAACAATGGTCTTGAATTTCCTTCATTTGTACATAATCTGTCTGACTATGGATTGGTGGAGCCCAAACTCTTTAGAGATGGTTTTGTAACCTTTTCCAGCCTGATGAGCATCAACAATGCTTTTTCTGAGGTCCTCAGAAACCTCCTTTGTTCATGCCATGATACACTTCCACAAACATGTGTTGTGAAGATCAGACTTTGATAGATCCCTATTCTTTAAATAAAACAGGGTGCCCACTCACATGTGATTTTCATCATATTGATTGAAAACACTTGACTCTAATTTCACCTTCAAATTAACTGCTAATCCTAGAGGTTCACATACTTTTGCCACTCACAGATATGTAATATTGGATCATTTTCCTCAATAAATAAATGACCAAGTATAATATTTTTGTCTCATTTGTTTAACTGGGTTCTCTTTATCTATGTTTAGGACTTGTATTACAATCTGATGATGTTTTAGGTCATATTTATGCAGAAATATAGAAAATTCTAAAGGGTTCACAAACTTTCAAGCACCACTGTAGATGTCTTAAGTTAATGCTAGCAAGCTATATATGGTACATAGATCAGGAAACAATAGAACAGGGAACAACCACAAATAAGAGTGTTTTAAGCTAGGGCTAATTTCATATCAGCTGTGCTGACGTAGTCAAATGGTGGGTTATAGTCTTCGTGTGGGTTTGGAGGCCAGTCAGACAAGTCGTCTGGGTCTATTTTCACCATCTGGTAACCAATATTTGTCAGCTGCCTCTGAAACACAGACATACAACATTGACAGAAAACAGGGAGCAAACATAGCATCACAATCACTAAGCCCAGGACCGGTATGGTGGATAGAATCAGAGTCTTCCATTCACTGAACCAATGCCACCAGCTGTCTTTGACTCCTCCATGTTCATCTGCTCGTAATTGTTCAGCAACCTTGCGCATCTTGTTCAGTGCCTCAGTGATGTTACCGAGTTAACCCTTGCCCTTCTTGATGTTTATTGATGCTCAGAGGGCGGGCACGCCCTATCAGCCCTCGTCCCACCTCACCGGGACTTGGAGGAAACTTGAAACCCTAAGACTTATCTATCAGCTAGACACTGAAATACTCTTCCCTATTGAGGGTGCATGTGTAATTGATGTGATACTCGCACTGTTCCATGTAGTGATGCCTTTCTTCCTCACGAGCTTTAGTCAGCGTCTGGGTCACTTAGGCCTTCCTTTTCCTCCTGCTCAGCCAGTTCAGGAACCCTCCTGCAGTGGCTAGCGTGGATCCACGTCACTCTGCCTGTGACCTTCACTGCCGTTGGAGTCGTGAGCAGGACCTGGAATGGGCCATTCCACCGTAGCTTGTTCCACTTGGTTCGTCGGAAGTCCTTCACCACTATCCAATCCCCTGGTTGTAGATCGTGCAGAGGTCCCTCAGCGGGCTTGGGAAGCGCTTCTTTTACCTGTTTGTGGATAGATTTCAAAGCAGAGGACAGCATTGCACAGTAATTCAACATTGCATCATCACACAGTGTGGTGTCTGGCAGTGTTCCTTGGGCTGGCCCTATCCCTGTGTTGGGTACTTGTCCAAACAGAATTTCAAATGGGCTTAACCCATGTTTAGGCCTAGTTTAAAGACATGCAGATTTGGTACAATGGGGCCACTGTAATTGGCGCAAGCTGTTGTGGTTTCCCATGCCATGATGTATGTACATATATATATATATAGATCTTCCTATGGCAAAAGCTAAATAAATTAAATAGTTTGCATCCTCATTTGTGTGAGTACTACAGGGAGGACCTTTGTCCATCCTAGCCCTGTTTCTGCACAAGCTTTGCTTAGTTTATTTTTAAGTGACTCATTTTCCCTCACTGTCAGTTCAATGAAGTCCATTTGGAGATGATCAAACGGTTTGTCTGGTATTGGATGTGCTGCTTGAGTTAGTTTGATACCTTGACCTGCATTATTTTGTGCACATATCAAGCATTGCTTGCAAAATTTCACAGCATAATTTGAAAACCCCTTTGTGAACCATCTCTTTGTTACTTCTGCTACCATCCCCCCTTTTGACACATGGGTGAGCCCATGGGCCTATTTTGCATAGAAAGGGAACATGTGTTTTGGTAGACAGGGACGGCCCGAGGGACAAACCCAGACCGAGTTTGCAAAGATACAGCCAGCCTGTTTCCAGACTAGTCTCTTGTCCTGGGTGGCAGTGCTCTGAAGGTCCGCTAGC
Source organism: Neoarius graeffei (assembly GCF_027579695.1). Classification (NCBI taxonomy): domain Eukaryota; kingdom Metazoa; phylum Chordata; class Actinopteri; order Siluriformes; family Ariidae; genus Neoarius; species Neoarius graeffei. The sequence goes on along the minus strand of NC_083575.1, from coordinate 91,902,865 downwards.
TGTAAACAGGGGGTAGAAACCTGAGGAAAAACAAGGTTAGAAGGTGAACTGGAAGCTGAGGCTGCACACTTAGCTGCCGCGTCTGCCCTGGCATTTCCTTGAGACACAAGATCAGTACTGTTAGTATGGGCAGCACACTTACACACGGCAATGGCTCTAGGGAGTAGAATAGCATCCAACAACTCAGAGACCAGTTTATAATGTGCAATGGGAGATCCTGTGCTAATGAGAAAATTTCTGTTTCCAAATGGTGCCAAAATCGTGCACAACGCCAAATGCGTACCTGCTGTCCGTAAAAATATTGACAGATTGCCCTGCAGCCAATTTGCATGCCTTGATAAAGGCACAGAGCTCTGTGGCCTGCGCCAACAGGTTTGAGGACAGATATGACGCCTTGAGGACCTCGTGATCTGAGACTACGGCAAAACCTACTTTGTTCTTTCCCATCTCTGGGTCTCTGGAGGCTGAACCATCCACACAGAGGACCATGTCTGGATTTTCCAAAGGGTCGCTCTTTAAGTCTGCCCTGGGGGAACAAAAATCATTAGTGAGAGCGACACAGTCATGTGGCTCTCCATCGTCCTCTGTAGGGAGAAGAGAGGCAGGATTCAGAACAGAACAATGTTTCACAATGATGTTAGGCATATCAAGTATGACAGTGTTATACTTTAACCATCTCTGTGCTGACAAATGTGACGTCTTTTTCTCCAACAGAAGCAGGGAGACAGCATGTGGGACCAAACGGTGAGGTTAGAATACCCCACAATATTTCTGGAAGCAGTTACCGCCTTTTCAGTCACAGCAACTGCATGCAGGCAAACAGGAAGTCCAGTCACCACTGGGTCCAATTTGCTGGAAGTAGGCTACAGGTCTTAATCTATCTTCGTGCTTCTGCAAAAGAACAGAGGTCATGAAACCTTTCTTTTCATCTACAGTTTGAACAAATGGTTTATGGGGGTCAGGCAGTCCCAGAGTGAGTATGGTCTGCAGAGTGCTCTTTAGGGCCAGGAATGCTTCTTCAGCCTCTGGTGTCCACGCGACAGGTGACGAAGCAGTGAGGGATGAACCGTGCACAAGCTCTCTTACTAGGCTTTCCAGGATGGAATAATTTGGAATGAATACTCTGCAATGGGAATACATGCTGTCAGCGGGCACCTGGCCCAAAATGCTGTATGGATTAGGGACGTCAGATGGGCACAGAACAACTGCAGCATTGACTGCTTGCAGATCTTGGACAAACCTCCACTCATCAGGCTGGGACGGTTTTCTTGCCTTCTTAATTGGGAATATAGGAGTGCGCACTGGAGAGTCCTGGCAAGGGACAATTACACCTGCCTTCAGCAAAGAATCAAAGACCGGTCTTATACCTGCAATTGCTTCTGGTTTGAGTGGGTACTGGGTCTGTCTAGGCCTGAAATCTGATTTGGGGGTGATCACCACTGGTTCAGCATTCTTTATTAGGCCTACATCATGTTTACCCTTCACCCAAACAGAATTTGGAACTCCCGCCAATTTGGGGTGCACCTCTGCTGGAGTTATGCCTGTGGAAACAGAGACAAACAGGCCACTATGACCGGGGTCCCTAGGACCCTGGTCATCAGTGGCTAATATTACGCTGCCCTCAACATGCACACACATAGCATGACTTTGTTTGTAGACCCCAAGCTTTTGGCAAAACAACACACTAGGGTCCTCTGTTTGAGACCATTCATTGCTATTGGCTGCGCATTTCTTGACCCATTTCCCCACATCTTTCCAATGGGCGGCTTGTGGCTTTGCTAATGAGACATGGGGTATGGAATTAACGATGTCAAAGAAATTATGCTGGCAGCAGCTGACCTCAGAATCCTCTGACACGAGGCCGCGTATAACATGTTTGAGAACACTGCGATGAACATTGATGCAGCTATTCGGACAATGAGTAAGATGAACCTGCGCAGCGTAATAATGTTTAGACCAATATGTAGTTTTGAGGGTCAATCTTTCACGTGCGTGGGGGTCTGAAAACCAAGTCTTTTCAAACTCTACATCTTGCCCTTGGTGAACATGTGCTGTGCAATGCAAATCTTCCTCTTTCATATAATCTGTGTCAACTGATGAGGTGTTCAAGTGTGTGAGCTGTACAAGGTGTTTGGAAGTTTGTGTGAGTTGATCTGAGCAGAGCCGCCAGACATACACATACAGGGGGCTTCCAAGACCGTACTGCACACTGCACATTTCACTTACTTCAATAGTTAGTCCATCTGGAGTGGACATGAGATTTACTCCTAATTTGCACATTAAATTGTGTGCTAACAAATTTACTGGATATGTATGTGAGATGAGGAATGAATGGGACGTAACTATTCCTCCCTCACTTTTACACGGGAGGTTGACTGAGAAAGTTTCGGTCACAGGTCGTCCTGAGATGCCCATCGTCTGAATAGAATTTGAGCTGAGCGGTGGGTCTACTGGAAGTGCCCCATGTTGTATGACTGAGTGTCCTGCTCCAGAATCTACTAAGAAAGTCAACACATGTCCACATACAGTGAGGGGCATACAAGGGAGTTTAGAGAAGGGAGTAGTTGTGTATTTTAACAAACTTAATGCAACTTCAGGTGTATCTACCTGGACTGGTGTATTGGGTGTTTCTGTGTAGTCTTACTGTTGCATGCAGGTGCTGCTACTAATGTGTTTAACGTTATGTGAATGTTCCTGTCTATGTGTATGTGTATCATCAGGTGTGTGTGTGTTACCTCCCCTGTTCTCTGTGTGGGGCCCATTCCCGGAGTCCGCCTGTCAGTCTGCTTTGCTGTACTCCTCACGGGGCCTCTGGTTGCTACTGTGGAGACAATCTTGAGCAATGTGTCCCTTCTGATTGCAGTTGTAGCAGGTTGCGCCTTTTATCCAGGACGGGTCACCCCAGGTCATCCTGCCTTGGCCCCTACCTTGACCTCTTCCTCTAGGTCCAGGCTGAGCAGTCTGGAGAAGAGTGAGAGTGGCAGTGTGTAGGTCTTGGTCTCTTTTTGTTGACTTTGCCTTCTCCTTCTCTTTCAGCAGCCTTTCTGCATGCACAGCATACTGCTCGATCTTGGTGAGGCTCAGGAGTGCCCTCTACTGCAGCCAGGGTCACGGGCCTGGTCAGGCCACTGTGTTTCTTGTGCACAGCAGTGAGATGAGCGAGAAACGCTGACACCACTTCACCATCTTCTTGCTTACACATACTGATCTTAGTCATGTCTATGTTCAAGGGAAAAGCTTTGATCAGACGAGCACAGAGAGCAGTGAGGGTATTTCTATACTCACTATTGCCATCCTCTGGTTGGCTTCTGGCCACTCTCTGGAAACCTTGTTCCAATCTATACCCATCTTGGTCATGAGTAGGCAGCGAAGTTCATGGGTGGTTGGCCGGAATTCTCTGCAAAATATCAATAGCTCATGACCAAACCTCTTTCCTCCTACCTCTCTCACATTGGGAAGGGAAGCCATGCACTCCTTCATGTCAACTGTCATCCAGGGTCTGTGGACTAGAAGCACGCTGTCAGCTCCAGCCACTTCCACCATTGGAAGATGAAGGACTTCAGACTTTAGGTTATGGCCTTGTGGACCCACTGGTGATCATGTGGTCAGGTCCAGGAGGGTGTCTCTTCCGTCGCCATATGCAAGACCGGATCTCGTGTGTGACAGAGAAGCGAGGGGAGGCGCTGATGCTGGAGGCAGCTGGTAGGCTGGGAGAGATTCCAGAGGCTCAGTTTTTTGCTTTGTCTCAACTTCTCCCCTTTTCTGTGGGTGAGGCGCTTGGGGGAATGATGCTCCGCCTTGCTGAGGAGGCAGTGTGTGTCGGGGTGGTGGGGCAGACTCCAGGTCAGGGTCCATCTGAAATTTCAAACACTGAGAAGAGGGTGAGAGCCCTGCCTGTCATTTCTCTCTTTTGTACTCTCTCTTAAGTGTTTCTTCTTTCCATGCAGAAAATGCCCTCCAGTCCCCTAAGAACTTAACATTATCTGCAGACGCTTCTTTTTCCTTGTTTCAACTTTTCTTCTAACTGTTCTATCTGCATGGGACTAAAACTGCCCTTCTCAGGGAATCCTGTCCTTTACCCATATGTCAATCTGTGCCAAATAATCCTTGCCATACAAGGTTTTCATAAACTGGATGTTTGGACTGTCATAGGAACACACAATTCTTATTATAGCACATGTAGCCTCAGGCTTACTTGATTTTTTATTTTCTTTCCCTAACTTACCGTTTCTGTTCCCCATTGTACCCTGTTATATCAATAGGTTGTGACAACAATGGCTGAGTTTCTTTACTAGGATCACAAGAAGAACAAGTTGGACTATGTCCAAAAATGCGACACAATAATCCTTTAGGTACTGTATGCTCTTATTAGTAAACAATTTATCTGACATTTACCTTAAGCTAAAAGTAGGTATCATTTAGCACAACAACCTCAAAAACAACTCAAACGTGTACAAGATCTATTTCTCTGTTTCAGAATTTGGAGGAGGACAGTATGCAAAATACGATAGGGGTATTGCACCTGGCTCACCTCTACAGGTACTCGGCCCTGCACCATCTGTGAGCCAGTGGCATTGCTCTCTCTCTTTCTCCTTCCCTCAAGGCACCAGCGGGGCTCTGCGTGGCAGGGCGCCCTCCTCCCTAAGCCAAGACGAAGCTTGACTGCATGCCACAACTAGACAAGAGTTGGCTGGCTTCAGCAGGTTGTCAAATGGGCACCCCCCTTCACTGGTGTTTCATCAATTTAAGCCCATGACACCTCGGAGGGGCTCGACGGCAGAACCAGCATCCTGGCTCTACCCCCGCTTGAACGCCACCCAACTCTATGCCTTCAGTTCTTCAGTAGGCCGGCTCTACCACCGCACCTCCCTTTGGATCCAAATCCAGCGTGACGCTTCTTCTGCCTGCTTGGTGGTGTTGGCCACCAGCTGCTTCCTAGCTGACCCTTCAATTCCCAACAGTCCAAGGGCTCTCCAGAGCGACCGCCCAGCAAAACCCCTGCAGCCCACCTCCACCGGCAAGTTCCAGGCCTTCCATCCATTATGCTGGATCTCGAGGATGAGGGCTTGATATTTTTTAAGCTTACGCTCATATGCCTCCTCTATCCTCTCTTCCCAGGGAACCGTCAGTTCTATAAGCACCACCTGTTTGGTACCTTTAGACCACAGTACAATGTCTGGTCTCAGGCTAGTGTGGGCTATCTCCTCTGGGAATTTGAGCTGCTTTTTCAGGTCAGCCCGCATCTCCCAGTCGCTTGCTGTGGCAAGGACCCCTTTGCTCCTCCCTCCTGCTACAGAGCTTTCTCCCGCTCTGACAAAATGGATGAAGCGAGGCCCCCTGGAAAGCTGTCTTGCCTTTTTCCTCGCCTGCTCAACACCATCGACCAACTGTGCGAGGATCTGGTCATGTCGCCATCGGAACTTCCCGTCTGCAAGGCTTGAGTGACACGAGGAGAGGACATGCTCTAGGTTAGCTGTCCTTCCGCAGAACTTGCAGCTCGGCCTCTCTACCATTCCCCAGGTATAGAGGTTCGATGGAGTCGGCAGGACATCATATGTGGAACGCAACAGGAACTTAATCCGGTGGCCTTCCATGCTCCAGATGTCCCGCCAAGATAAAACTCTCTCCCTCGCTCCCTCCCATTTAGTCCAGCTGCCTTGTTTGCTCATGGCCACGGCCTTGACATACCGGCTTTCCTCCTCTGCCTTCCGCAGCTCCCTTTGCACCAAGCCTCGACGCTCCTTTGGATCGGCTTTGTTCCAGCTTGTTCTGGTGAAGCAACCCAGCCCAAGCTTTCCCTGGGCTACTGACCCAATGATGTCAGCATGATGCAGTCGATCTTCCACCTCCTTCAGTGCTGTACTGGCTGACCAGTACTCTGTTAATTCATCAATATTTTGCGTGCACATCGGTGTGTCTTGGTGACTTCATGATTGAACCTCTCTATCCCATTCCTACGACAGGCCAGTTGTTCACACAGAACAAAGGGAGCAAGATTAAATTCTTTCCCAGTTACGAATCGCTGAACGTGAATCCGTTGAAACACGCCCCCTTACTTCACTCTCTCAAGTAGGTGAGCCGTTACCCAGTCGTCACTTAGGCGGATAATTCTCATACACAACCCAATAAACTACTCAAGGTTTATTATCTCAAAATTGTGTTTTATCTGTTTCTGCAAACATATTGATGGTACCACAGCTTAGCAGTCCTCCTTGACTAGGACAAATCTCTGTCCGTCTCTTATATCAGTCTTCCTTGACTAGGACAAATTTCTGTCCGTCTCTTATATCAGGATTAAATACTGTTTCCACTAATTTCTTTACACAAGAATGCAAATTTATCACTTACTGGTTCAGTGAGCCCTGACGGTCTGGTCTCTTGTCTGAGTTCTCAGCTCCGCACTTTGGCCTTGGGAGTGTCCCGTCATCCGAGGATCAGACGCATAGGGCCCACCCAGGGCCGCCAAATTGTAATGGAAACTTCTAATAAACACTTCAGAACGCTTAGCAGTTGTCTTTTCAGTTATGTATTATAGTAGTTATGTATTATAAAACTGGAAAGGAAAAAAGAAGAAGAGAAGAAGACACCACTTCAGTGATGCCGAGAGTATGCACTCTGAGTTGTGTCTTAGTGGCTGTTATCTATTATACTCTAAAGGCATTCGCTTACTGCTCACGTCTTCACATGATTGGCTCGAGACTTTTTATGAAGCTTTGTTAAAGCATGCACCTGGCATGCTCTGGGATGTGCAGGCATATGCGTGGTTAGGGAGAACCCAGACACCTTGCTTATCACCAGCCAAGGGCACAGAAAGGTGATTACAGCATGTGGGAAAACAACTTTTCTCAGTACACTAGGCCACTTGAGCTCAACACACAGAAACACAGAGAATAGGAATGTTCATTCACTAAATGTCCTTCACACGTCTTACCTACGAATGTATAATTTATTCATTCACCAAGTTCTACAGAGAACCTTTAATGGTTCTCCTGCAGGTCAACCTGAAAACCTTGAGAAGTTTCTATGCTGCACTTTACTATAGACTGAAGTCCTATCAGGTCACTTCAGTGTGTAAGAGGCTGAGCTGTGCTACACGTTCAGACCAGAGTGTGGCAGTGGAGAGCTATAAACCATTCCCCAGTCTGGAGCTCAGGAGAGTCCTTTTAGTTTTATTTATTCAGGAATCTGTATAAAGAATCTCAGTCTTATTATGAATTAATTAGGTAAGGAATAAAACATTTGGGGTTGTGCTGATGTCAAATAATCAACGATATGGTGATGCGATGAAGCGGAGTTACTGTTAACACCTTGAGGTTGATTATTTTCCAATAACACCAGTGTTTTTTTTTTCTTATTACTCTTACAATTTGTTATTTATTAAAGAATGACATCATAATGGTCATACATTTATAGTTACATTTACTGTTCCATAAACATACAGTGGTGCTTGAAAGTTTGTGAACCTTTTAGAATTTTCTATATTTCTGCATAAATATGACCGAAAACATCATCAGATTTTCAGACAAGTCCTAAAAGAAGATAAAGAGAACCCAGTTAAACAAATGAGACAAAAATATTATACTTGGTCATTTATTTATTGAGGAAAATGATCCAATATTACATATCTGCGAGTGGCCAAAGTATGTGAACCTTTGCTTTCAGTATCTGGTGTGACCCCCTTGTGCAGCAATAACAACAACTAAACATTTCCGGTAATTTCCTGCACACCGGCTTGGAGGAATTTTAGCCCATTCCTCTGTACAGAACAGCTTCAACTCTGGGATGTTGGTGGGTTTCCTCACATGAACTGCTCGCTTCAGGTCCTTCCAAAATATTTCGATTGGATTAAGGTCAGGACTTTGACTTGGCCATTCCAAAACATTAACTTTATTCTTCTTTAACCATACTTTGGTAGAATGACTTGTGTGCTTAGGGTCGTTGTCTTGCTGCATGATCCACCTTCTCTTGAGATTCAGTTCATGGACAGATGTCCTGACATTTTCTTTTAGAATTTGCTGGTATAATTCAGAATTCATTGCTCCATCAATGATGGCAAGCCGTCCTGGCCCAGATGCAGCAAAACAGGCCCAAACCATGATACTACCACCACCATGTTTCACAGATGGGATAAGGTTCTTATGCTGGAATACAGTATTTTTCTTTCTACAAACATAATGCTTGTCATTTATACCAAAAAGTTCTATTTTGGTCTCATTCATCCACAAAACATTTTTCCAATAGCCTTCTGGCTTATCCACATGATCTTTAGCAAACTGCAAACGAGCAGCAACGTTCTTTTTGGAGAGCAGTGGCTTTCTCCTTTCAACCCTGCCATGCACACCATTGTTGTTCAGTGTTCTCCTGATGGTGGACTTACTGTATGAGCATTAACATTAGCCAATGTGAGAGAGGCCTTCAGTTGCTTAAAAGTTACCCTGGAGTCCTTTGTGACCTCACTGACTATTACACGCCTTGCTCTTGGAGTGATCTTTGTTGGTCGACCACTCCTGGGGAGGGTAACAATGGTCTTGAATTTCCTCCATTTGGACCCAATCTGTCTGACTGTGGATTGGTGGAGTCCAAACTCTTTAGAGATGGTTTTGTAACCTTTTCCAGCCTGATGAGCATCAACAACACTTTTTCTAAGGTCCTCAGAAATCTCCTTTGTTTGTGCCATGATACACTTCCACAAACATGTGTTGTGAAGATCAGACTTTGATAGATCCCTGTTCTTTAAATAAAACAGGGTGCCCAGTCACACCTGATTGTCATCCCATTGATTGAAAACACCCTGTACACTGCAGACTTCTGCTACAACTCGGAGCTGTGTCACATTCAGAAGTTTGCCGATGACACAGCCATCATTGGGTGTATCAGTGATGACAGAGAGGAGGAGTATAGGAGCCTGGTGAGGGACTTTGCTGTGTGGTGCAACAGGAACCATCTGCAGCTCAACACCTTGAAGACCAAGGAGCTGTGCCATGATACACTTCCACAAACATGTGTTGTGAAGATCAGACTTTGATAGATCCCTGTTCTTTAAATAAAACAGGGTGCCCACTCACACCTGATTGTCATCCCATTGACTGAAAACACCTGACTCTAATCTCACCTTCAAATTAACTGCTAATCCTAGAGGTTCACATACTTTTGGCACTCACATATATGTAATATTAGATAATTTTTCTCAATAAATAAATGACCAAATATAACATTTTTGTCTCATTTATTTAACTGGGTTCTCTTTATCTGTTTTTAGGACTTGTGTGAAAATCTGATGATGCTTTAGGTCATATTTATGCAGAAATATAGAAAATTCTAAAGGGTTCACAAACTTTCAAGCAACAGTGTGTTAATTCCTGTTATCGCTGATGTTATAGGAGCGACAAACAACTGTTCACTTATCAGCCTCTCATTTTCTCTCTATTGAAGTAAATAAGTTTTTTAAAAAAAATCAAAGTTTGTTGTCTTTTGTTCCAGAGAAACTGCAATGCATAAACCACTCTGTCCTGAAGACTTTCTCATGCCTTCCGATAGCATTGTAGTACTCAACACCGGTCTCAAGACGACTTGTTGAAGGTCTCTGTCTCGTCTTGGAATCAATCACATTTTTACTCGGTCTTGTCTTGGTCTCAGACTGTGGATTTTATTTCAAGAATGGTCAAGACCAGAACTTTGGTGATTTCATTAAATTGCCTGTGCATTGTCTGATTTATTTATTAACATCATTACTGTGATTGGATGTAAAACTTCCTGCTTCAAATGCGACCAATAACTTGACTAATTGCTCATTTGAAAATTTTTTCTGGGTTAACAGTCATCACCCTTCCCCCACCCCGCTTCACACACACACTGGTCTGGTTCTGGTCTTGACTCAGTCTCCCGCTACCTTGGTCTTGGTCTTGATCTTGACTTGATCTCAACCCGTCAAAATCTTGGTCTTGTCTCGGTTTCGATACACTTTGGTCTCGGTTGAGGTGGTCTTGACTCCAACACTACCTTCAGCTGTTACTACTCTGGTTGTTACAAAGCGCTGGCACTGGAGACTCCTTCCACAGCATGTTATATAAAATAACTGTCTTCTTACAGAAAACTTCACTGTATTAAAGCATTTAGCAGTTTAGCAATGATTCAAAATATTTGACAAAGAAAAATTATGTGGATGAGCGAAGATTTTTGGTCCAATATATGTTATTTACCAGCTGGGAGGTCCATATTGTGAAATACCATGACCAAGGTCTTGAAAGTACTGACCGAGGCCCTCTGGGCCGAGGTCAGTATTCAAGGCCGAGGTCACGGAATTTCACCATACAGACTGACCTTAAGCTGGTAAATAATATATTTATTTTTTTCTTTACTAAATTCTAACAGAAAATGAGAGCGCCCGAAAGGGAAAACCAAACTGAGGTGAGCCGCCATCTTGAATCCACATTCACGACCGTAATGCAAATGGCTTCCTCCTCGGTATACAAGTGCACTTCCATGGCAGGAAAAAAACTACATTTTGCTGCCTATATAGTCCCCTATTTATACAAAATTGAGTCATTCAGGATTTAGCCATGTTTTTGCTTGACAGTTACAGGTTTTTAGCGTTCTCCTGAAATGTTTTCTTTTATTTCTTCTTTCTCAGGGTAGTAAAACTCGCTTTCGCTGTGAAGACTGTCGTTATCACTATCCATTATGTAAAATTAATGCTATTCTCCTGAGAAATGCGAAAATAAATGTTGACAAACATTGCGACGATGTTTGTTGTTGTTGTTGTGAACAAGCGAGTTGCCAGAGGGCCGTAACCGGGGTCTGTATCATAGGATATGGACCCACTCGCCAACCAATCAGAGCGCAGGATTTGATGGAAACTGGACTGCGAAAAAAATAAATTTTGTTATTTTCAAATGACACATGGACAGCATGGTGGTGTAGTGCTTAGCACTGTCATTTCACAGCAAGAAGGTTTTGGGTTTGAGCCCAGTGGCAGATGGGGGCCTTTCTGTGTGGAGTTTGTACGTTCTCCCCGTGTCTGTATGGGTTTCTTCCGGGTGCTCTGGCTTCCCCCACAGTCCAAAGACATGCAGGTTATGCTAATTGGTGTGAATGGTTGTTTGTCTCTGTGTTAGCCCTGTGATGACCTGATGACTTGTCCAGGGTGTACCCCACATCACGCCCATAGTCAGCTGGGATAGGCTCCAGCTTGCCCGCAACACTGCACAGGATAAGCAATTACAGATAATGGACGGATGTTTCATAGATTAATGATATCTAAAGTGACTTACATATGAAGCCAAATCCACTCCAGTCACTTTGCTCAGGTACACACAGACTTGCATCATCCATCCATCCATTACCTGTCACCGCTTAGCCTGTTCTACAGGGTCACAGGCAAGCTGGTGCCTATCCAAGCTGAATATGGGTGAAAGTCGGGGTACACCCTGGACAAGTTGCCAGGTCATTGCAGGGCCAACACAAAGACAAACAACCATTCACACTCACATTCACACCTATGGTCAATTTAGAGCCACCAATTAACCTAACCTGCTTGTCTTTGGACTGTGGGGGAAACTGGAGCACCCGGATGAAACCCAGTCAGACACAGAGAGAACATGCAAACTCCACAGAGAAAGGCCCTCGTCGGCTGCAGGGCTTGAACCCAGGACCTTCTTGCTGTGAGGTGACAGTGTTAGCCACTACGCCACCATGCCAGCCTGACTTGGATACAACCCCGATTCCAAAAAAGTTGGGACAAAGTACAAATTGTAAATAAAAACGGAATGCAATGATGTGGAAGTTTCAAAATTCCATATTTTATTCAGAATAGAACATAGATGACATATCAAATGTTTAAACTGAGAAAATGTATCATTTAAAGAGAAAAATTAGGTGATTTAAAATTTCATGACAACAACACATCTCAAAAAAGTTGGGACAAGGCCATGTTTACCAATGTGAGACATCCCCTTTTCTCTTTACAACAGTCTGTAAACGTCTGGGGACTGAGGAGACAAGTTGCTCAAGTTTAGGGATAGGAATGTTAACCCATTCTTGTCTAATGTAGGATTCTAGTTGCTCAACTGTCTTAGGTCTTTTTTGTCATATCTTCCGTTTTATGATGCCCCAAATGTTTTCTATGGGTGAAAGATCTGGACTGCAGGCTGGCCAGTTCAGTACCCGGACCCTTCTTCTACGCAGCCATGATGCTGTAATTGATGCAGTATGTGGTTTGGCATTGTCATGTTGAAAATGCAAGGTCTTCCCTGAAAGAGACGTCATCTGGATGGGAGCATATGTTGCTCTCAAACCTGGATATACCTTTCAGCATTGATGGTGTCTTTCCAGATGTGTAAGCTGCCCATGCCACACGCACTAATGCAACCCCATACCATCAGAGATGCAGGCTTCTGAACTGAGCACTGATAACAACTTGGGTCGTCCTTCTCCTCTTTAGTCCGAATGACACGGCGTCCCTGATTTCCATAAAGAACTTCAAATTTTGATTCGTCTGACCACAGAACAATTTTCCACTTTGCCACAGTCCATTTTAAATGAGCCTTGGCCCAGAGAAGATGTCTGCGCTTCTGGATCATGTTTAGATACGGCTTCTTCTTTGAACTGTAGAGTTTTAGCTGGCAACGGCGGATGGCACGGTGAATTGTGTTCACAGATAATGTTCTCTGGAAATATTCCTGAGCCCATTTTGTGATTTCCAATACAGAAGCATGCCTGTATGTGATGCAGTGCCGTCTAAGGGCCCGAAGATCACGGGAACCCAGTATGGTTTTCCGGCCTTGACCCTTATGCACAGAGATTCTTCCAGATTCTCTGAATCTTTTGATGATATTATGCAGTGTAGATGAGGATATGTTCAAACTCTTTGCAATTTTACACTGTCGAACTCCTTTCTGATATTGCGCCACTATTTGTCGGCACAGAATTAGGGGGATTGGTGATCCTCTTCCCATCTTTACTTCTGAGAGCCGCTGCCACTCCAAGATGCTCTTTTTATACCCAGTCATGTTAATGACCTATTGCCAATTGACCTAATGAGTTGCAATTTGGTCCTCCAGCTGTTCCTTTTTTGTACCTTTAACTTTTCCAGCCTCTTATTGCCCCTGTCCCAACTTTTTTGAGATGTGTTGCTGTCATGAAATTTCAAATGAGCCAATATTTGGCATGAAATTTCAAAATGTCTCACTTTTGATATGTGATATGTTGTCTATGTTCTATTGTGAATACAATATCAGTTTTTGAGATTTGTAAATTATTGCATTCCATTTTTATTTACAATTTGTACTTTGTCTCAACTTTTTTGGAATCGGGGTTGTAATTTTATAGGTAAAGATAACGATACGGTATCAGTCGATTTCCTCAGATGACCTTGAGGGCAGTTGAAGGATAAAGTATGTAATATGAAACACAGAGGAGGCAAAAACAAAACTCTGTCTATCTAAGGCAACAAAAAAGCTCTAATAAATTATTCAATTAAATTCCATTTCAATTCACGAAGCTTTATTAGCGGGTTTCACCACATCATTGTGAAAACAATAAGAAACTGTTTAATGTGAAAGGCATGAAGTGATGAAGGTATCGACTGAAACCACAGTGTGTCAGAAACTGGAGAGGGATATGACAATCATGATTTAATTTAATCTCTTACCGTCTGTCTGTGTTTCTTCAGGATGAGGATTTAACACATGACTGGTCCATTAGCAAACACACATACACACACACACACACACACACTGGTCAGGAGATAACAGAATGGCGAGACCATTCTGGAATGTCAGCACTCATAAATCTGTCGGCTGTATTACAAATCGTTAAATCCCCAGAGTGGACTGATCCGGGATCAGCCTCAGCAGCACAAACACACCCATGAATCTGTACTCAGAGCTGAAAAGAGGAGAAGCGCAGTCACGTTTCTCCCACATCGAGGGCTTGGTGGTGAAGATGTGAGCTGCATCTTTGCTCCCGAGATCTGAGACTGGTACAGGATTAGATTAGATTAGATAAAACTTTATTGATCCCTTTGGGCGGGTTCCGTCAGGGAAATTAAGATTCCAGCAGCATCATTACAGAGAAACAAAGAACAGAAATAGAGAAAACTTCTAGATAAATTAAAATAAATTAAGTATTTACATATACAAATATAAAAAGAATAATGCCGCTTTTCCACTACCAACGCGGCTGAGCCTTGCCGTGCTGAGTCGGGCTGAGTCGAGCCGAGTGGGGCTGTTGGAGTTGCATTTCGACTACAACCGCGCTGAACCGTGCTGGCTGGAAGTGGGTGGACACATTGGGTGGAGTTAGCGAAAGTGGGTGGACGTCAGGTGATGTCGTTAGGCGGCGCAAACAGTGACATCAGTGACCTTTTAAGCGGTAGTCTCACAACCCGGAGAGTAAACAATAAACATGGAGGACATGGAGTCGTTAGTGTTGCTGGTCTTGGTGCTGTGGCTTGTTGTCACCGACAACGCCAACAGATACTGGCAAGAGCGTATAGATGAGGCGAGGCGCATAAGGCTTCATAATTCTCGTAAATCGTAATTATTCTTCTTCCGGGTTTACGGTGTTTACAGATCCCAGCGTGCTCGCGGGGCGTGTGAGGACACTCCTCCTCACCAATCAGTGCACAGGGGAGTGTCTCCTCACGCCCCTAGCCTCACTCAGCTCAGTTTGGCTCGCTTCAGCCCCACTCCAAAACCGTGCGAGTTTTGGGGGCTGAGCAGGGCCGAAGCGAGCTGAGTCGTGCTGTTTTTAGATAGTCGAAACGCGAGCCGTGTCGGGCTGAAGTGAGCTGAAGCGAGCTGAAGTGAGCTGAAAAAGGGTAGTGGAAAAGGGCCATAAGATATGGGGACGAGAGGAAGGGGGAGGGGGGAAGGGGGAAGAAAAAAAAGGTGGGAGAAGGGGGGTGGCAGGAGAGATATTGCACTTTATATTGCACATTATATTGCACATTGTCTGGTATTGCTTATTGTTAGGCTAGGCTACTGCTGGATTGAGACAGATGAGGTGTGTTTTATGACATGAATGTGAAAGCTGTATGAGAAGCTTTTCCAGCACTGATACTGTTCCTCTGCTCTCACACACACACACACACACACATATATGTCTGTATATTCCTGAAATGTCATTCCAGTATAAGCAGCAATAATGAAGTTAAACTGGTTGAAGTTGTTACTTTGCTTGCATACAAATACATACTTCGGACACCTTTCTGTTTTAACCAGCAGTCACTTTTTCAGCAGTTTGTGCTACAGAAGCTCTTCTGTGCTTCTGGATTGGACCATATGGGCTAGCCTTCATGCCCCATACAAAATCAATGAGCCTTCGAAACCCATGACCCTGTCACCAGTTGTCCTTCAGATCCTTGGAGCCCTTTTGGTAGGTACTAACCCCTGCATACCGGGAACAGCCCACAAGATGCGCCATTTTGGAGATGCTCAGACCCAGTCATCTCGCCATCACAATTTAGCCCTTGTCAAAGTCACTTAGATCCTTACGCTTGCCCATTGTTCCTGCTTCCAACACATCGACTTCAAGAACTGACTGTTCTCTTGCTGTCTAATATATCCTATGTGTCACTGTAATGAGATAATTAACAGTTATTCCATGAAATCGCGTTGTGCATGAGCTGATAGCCAACGAGGCGCGCAGCACTGAATTGTCTATAATCCATGTACGACAAGATTGAGTGGAATAACTGTTTTATTCTATCCACATTCACTGGATTTTGAGAAACAGAGCATTTTTATTTTTATTTTTTGCAAATTCTGTAAATAAAAACTTTATACAAAACGTCCGACAAAATCATTTCCACTTAGAATGTAAACAAACCAGTGAAATGACAATTGCAATTTGTGAAAAATGCTATAATAATAATTCTTGAAAAAAAAGATACGTTCTTACCATCAAATGCTTTCATTCCATCTTTTGTTTTTTTGTATTTTGGGTTTTTTTCTTCTTTTTCTTTAGGGTGGTTTGGTGGTTGGCAAAGCAACTTAAAGGTGCATGACTGCCACCGACTGGGCTGGAGTGTGGAACAGGCGATGGGGGGGGGGGGGGGGGGGTAACAAAAAACTCATCTCATTATCTCTAGCCGCTTTATCCTGTTCTACAGGGTCGCAGGCAAGCTGGAGCCTATCCCAGCTGACTACGGGCGAAAGGCGGGGTACACCCTGGACAAGTCGCCAGGTCATCACAGGGCTGACACATAGACACAGACAACCATTCACACTCACATTCACACCTACGGTCAATTTAGAGCCACCAGTTAACCTAACCTGCATGTCTTTGGACTGTGGGGGAAACCGGAGCACCCGGAGGAAACCCACACGGACACGGGGAGAACATGCAAACTCCGCACAGAAAGGCCCTCGCCGGCCACGGGGCTCGAACCCGGACCTTCTTGCTGTGAGGCGACAGCGCTAACCACTACACCACCGTGCCGCGCAACAAAAAACTATATTCTTTTAACTATTTCTGTTTCTTTTAAACACTTTTATTTTTTATTTTGTGGGTTTTGTTTTCGAGTAGAGTTCTTGTTTTGTCCTCGGTTGGTTCAGCAACATGCGCCACCATTTTGTTTTTCTCTACTCACAGTATATGAGCTGATATCCTAGTAGTAGAGTAGCCAATCAGAGCGCACAATTGCTCATATCCAGCGAATGCGGATAGAATAATCAATGTTATTCACGTCACCTGGCAGTAGTTTTAATGTTATGGCTGATCCGTTTTATACTGAGGATAAAAGTGGAGCCATTTTCTGTTCTGTAAAGAACTTTAAGCAAATCTGAGCACTGCATATAACTTCCTGTATATGCAAATCCTTACCAGTGAGAATTATACTAATTTCTGAAGGCAGGTAAACTTCAGAGGCTCACGTTCAGTCAGTCAGCTCTCATCAGTGCAGTTTAAGAAATTTAATATGTCCAAATGTGCACAAACGCTTCGAATGACTTGAATAACCAAACACCTTTGAGAATTACTAATCAAAAGAGATAGATTTTTAATCGATTTCATGGGAACTCTCTGAACCCATGGCAGGAATGTCACTGTCTACCAGAGGGGAACCATCAGGGCCATCTAGGCCTTCAGAGAAGGCCCAAACATATCAGCATTTCAAATGTTATATTTAATTTCTTTCATTCTTTCATAATTTCATGATAATTATTCTCTTCTAATTCTAATTTGGCTTCATTTTCTGTCAAATGTGCTAAAGAAATGAAAAGGTTACTGTCCTGAAAGCATTAAAATAGAGTTATTAATGAGATTGTTTTGTTTGTGGTCTCTAGGCTGACAAGAGTTTAGAGCTGGCTCACTCATTGGTTAGGACTTTATTGCCGGGACAGAAGGCCATGGCAATGTATGTTTATGTAGGAAGTGACAGATGAATTAACTAATCAGATTTGAATTTATAGTGGGAGGGACCAAGAATTTATCACCCTTGGCCTTCTTGGAGGCCAACGTGAGCTTAATCGCAAGTCGACACCATTAGCGCAGCAGTGAAGTCACCTTCCAGCTGGTGTAGCGTTCATCAGTAGTGTTAGCGAACGCTCATAAAGCAGTCAAGCCAGTGCTATTGAGAGCAAGTAGCACAAGCTAATGTCCGAGAAACTAAGCTTTCTGTCTCCAGACTCTTCTTCTATGCACATTCGCTACAGTATTTTTCCTTCAGACTTAAGTATTCATTTCCTTGTATAATTTACTTAGTTACTTTAAAATCAACATCGGCAGCTACACACAATGGAGCAACCTGGCAGCTTGCTGTTAATCCCTTAAAAAATCCTTTGCCCTGTTGCTTTTTTGGTGTGTCTGAAGTCCCAGCTCTAATAGTAGCGGTTCACCACTGCTGTCTACATACAGCAAAGAAGAAGAAAAGTGATCTACTCCCTGCCCTGTATACATAAGTGTATGAAAGAGCAGCTTCTAAACCATACATTTCATCTAACATCACAGTGTACAATTGATGCCATTTTGAGAACTAAACAGCGGAATGGCTGTACTAAAGACACACATTTAGGCATTTGCAATGCGGTTGGTTGTAATAACCGTAAAGGAAGCAAGGGATTAACATTTTATTGTACCGTCAAAACATGTGGGTTGCCACCAGAGAAAAGGACTATGCATACTAGAAATGAACTGTATATAGATGGCTTTTTATCTTTCAAAGGCAGGAAGTGTTGGCAGGTTCAAATATAACTTCATCCTAAAATTAATGACTCAAAAACAACTGTACAAAAGAATCAACTGTATATACTTCCTGCCCTCTAGCAGATAAATAATCTATGTGTGGTATGAGTGAAGTACAAGCCCAGAACAGGGAAGTTAAAATCAAAACCTCCAACAGAAATCCAGCCATGAACTTAATGAGACTGCATACACAGTTGTTAATGAAATGCTGACCATAAACACTCATCATGTGCTGTAAACATGATGGAAAAGGCTGGAGTGCTGTACAAATATCAGGCAAAATTAACGCAAATAATAATATTAATTAGCATAAGCACTAATGTCAAAATAATATTTTATTATTGTACAACCTCGATTCCAAAAAAGTTGGGACAAAGTACAAATTGTAAATAAAAACGGAATGCAATGATGTGGAAGTTTCAAAATTCCATATTTTATTCAGAATAGAACATAGATGACATATCAAATGTTTAAACTGAGAAAATGTATCATTTAAAGAGAAAAATTAGGTGATTTTAAATTTCATGACAACAACACATCTCAAAAAAGTTGGGACAAGGCCATGTTTACCACTGTGAGACATCCCCTTTTCTCTTTACAACAGTCTGTAAACGTCTGGGGACTGAGGAGACAAGTTGCTCAAGTTTAGGGATAGGAATGTTAACCCGTTCTTGTCTAATGTAGGATTCTAGTTGCTCAACTGTCTTAGGTCTTTTTTGTCGTATCTTCCGTTTTATGATGCGCCAAATGTTTTCTATGGCTGAAAGTACTGGCCAGTTCAGTACCCGGACCCTTCTTCTACGCAGCCATGATGCTGTAATTGATGCAGTATGTGGTTTGGCATTGTCATGTTGGAAAATGCAAGGTCTTCCCTGAAAGAGACGTCGTCTGGATGGGAGCATATTTTGCTCTAGAACCTGGATATACCTTTCAGCATTGATGGTGTCTTTCCAGATGTGTAAGCTGCCCATGCCACACGCACTAATGCAACCCCATACCATCAGAGATGCAGGCTTCTGAACTGAGCGCTGATAACAACTCGGGTCGTCCTTCTCCTCTTTAGTCCGAATGACACGGCATCCCTGATTTCCATAAAGAACTTCAAATTTTGATTCGTCTGACCACAGAACAGTTTTCCACTTTGCCACAGTCCATTTTAAATGAGCCTTGGCCCAGAGAAGACGTCTGCGCTTCTGGATCATGTTTAGATACGGCTTCTTCTTTGAACTATAGAGTTTTAGCTGGCAACGGCGGATGGCACGGTGAATTGTGTTCACAGATAATGTTCTCTGGAAATATTCCTGAGCCCATTTTGTGATTTCCAATACAGAAGCATGCCTGTATGTGATGCAGTGCTGTCTAAGGGCCTGAAGATCACGGGCACCCAGTATGGTTTTCCGGCCTTGACCCTTACGCACAGAGATTCTTCCAGATTCTCTGAATCTTTTGATGGTATTATGCACTGTAGATGATGATATGTTCAAACTCTTTGCAATTTTACACTGTCGAACTCCTTTCTGATATTGCTCCACTATTTGTCAGCGCAGAATTAGGGGGATTGGTGATCCTCTTCCCATCTTTACTTCTGAGAGCCGCTGCCACTCCAAGATGCTCTTTTTATACCCAGTCATGTTAATGACCTATTGCCAATTGACCTAATGAGTTGCAATTTGGTCCTCCAGCTGTTCCTTTTTTGTACCTTTAACTTTTCCAGCCTCTTATTGCCCCGTCCCAACTTTTTTGAGATGTGTTGCTGTCATGAAATTTCAAATGAGCCAATATTTGGCAAGAAATTTCAAAATGTCTCACTTTTGACATTTGATATGTTGTCTATGTTCTATTGTGAATATAATATCAGTTTTTGAGATGTGTAAATTATTGCATTCCGTTTTTGTTTACAATTTGTACTTTGTCCCAACTTTTTTGGAATCGTGGTTGTATATAAAATAGTAATAAATCACATCAGAAGCTTCCTTTTACATTAAGAGTTATACAAAACACACATTTGGTGTATTTTGCATGAAACAGGCTCTGTATTCTTGGATTTCAGTCACGTAACTTTTCTTAGCAATTTCACTTCCGGTAAAACTGCTGGTGGTCAAGCAAACCAAAACGGCTGCCGTAGTGCAAACAACTAGCGATAACTTATCAGAGTATGCTCGTAATCTAGAAGCCACTGCTCGCGTTAGATATATTCAGAAGATTGCTATGTGCAATGGAATCGACCCCTACAGTCTGGGAAAGAAGGATTTATCATGCAATTTTGAAAACTACCCTTCAGTCGAGTTCCCCGACATCTCGAACTATCTGGTGTTGCAGACGTCCTTCTACACCGCAAAACAGATGAAAGCGTGGAAGAGTATGGAGGCTTACGACTTTTTTGTATGTGGTTGGGTAAAGGTCCTCGGGATCAAGTCGCTGCCGAATGAATCCTGTATTGTTTTTGGCCGTGTAAGTATGTTTTTTTTAAGCTTTTCGTTCATGTCTTTACAACAAAGCGCTGTAAGTTGAAGTGTAAACAAACAACAGTTGGCTTGATTCTCACTTGTGGTGGTTCTTATCTCTCAAGTAAATCATTCACAAAGATCATCAGAAACCCCTTTAAAGACCTGGATCTTAGTTTAACAAGATGGAGAAGTGATCACGGCACATTGTAACTGTATGGCTGGGTAAGAATTTTGTTGCAACCTTCATGCATATAGACTTTATTGTTCATGTTTTTTTTTTTTTTATCACGTGCACTTGCTGAAAGACTCGTTAAAAAGGCTGCTAGGACACCCTGTTAAAGACAGCGAGATGTGCGTTGTTTTCAGTATGGCGGCCATCGAGTGAGGAGTAAACAAAGAAACAGTTGGGGACTTTAGCACTTTGTGATTAAAAAAGTACCATAAAATAATGACACATAGCAAGAACAGTACTTGGAAAACACTAAGGACAGAGCTGAGAGGGAAATGCAAACCTTTCACCAAGTGATCACTGCAAACTCGAGCGCGCTTCAACTCGGCTCCCTTCGAGTTCAGTGAGAGGTTCAAAAGCCAATTTTCTTGACATCTTTTTGTGAAATCCTGTGTTCGTTCACCATTTTTTATTCGTTCACGGAGAACCCTGAAGAAACTTTTATCAGTTTCACGGTTTGATCGATTCAAACAACCTAAAACAATGCAAGCGTGAGGCAGTTTTCATGCAAGCAATGCACCTTCTCCGTACAAACTCTTTGTCAACTGAGCTTTGGTAGACTACCAGCTAATGTTTTGAATAATTAATAAGGCAGATGTGACATCACATGAAACCCAAGAATAGCCCGGCTACAACCTCACAGAACTTTTTACCCTATGCGCCTTCCATAGTGTGGCAAAAACAAACATGGCGGACAGCACAGACAGGATTGTTTAAACTAAACTTGATAACAAACAAATCAAATCTCAACAGCATGTAACAACACATCAGGTAAATCCAGTGAATGTCCTTGTTGGTGTATGTGTGATATGCAGTTTATACAGAAGGTTGAAGGTGATTTATATCATGGTATTGTGTTGAGACTGAGGCAAGATGTTAATTCTGTGTGTGTGTTAATTGAGGTGGCTCGTATTTTCCAGTGGACGTTTGTGTAAATCAAGTCAAGTCAAGTCAAGTTTATTTGTATAGCGCTTTTAAAAATAAACATTGTCGCAAAGCAACTTTACACAATTTGAACGACTTAAAACATGAGCTAATTTTATCCCTAATCTATCCCCAATGAGCAAGCCTGTGGCGATGGTGGCAAGGAAAAACTCCCTCAGACGACATGAGGAAGAAACCTCGAGAGGAACCAGACTCAAAAGGGAACCCATCCTCATTTGGGCAACAACAGACAGCATGACTACAATATTAACAGTTTTAACAAGAAGTCAGTTTTGTTGATGTTATAAACTCTTCATTGATGGAAACTTGAGTGCAAAACTGTTCATGACAACTGCACTCCTAAAGTTAGCAAGTCAATTGTAGTCCTCAGCCATAAAAGCATTACTGTAAGAGTCCAGAGCATCCTCCAAGTGTGACTTTCAACTGTCCTCATGGGGCCGTCCTCCACAGGAGCGATGTGATGAGACTCCAACCAGACACAGGGCACCAGGATGAATCAGACAGGTCCAAGGAGCAGAAGAGGTCTGTATTACTGCTCATCTGAAACATTGAGGCCAATATCACACACCTGGAAAGCCATCTTCTTTTCATTTGTTGTATTCAGACCTGAAGTGAGACAAAGTCATGTGGTGAAAATACCTCACCAATATAACAGACGGCAAATTAAAGAGGACCGAGTACTGAGCCTTGGGGTACACCAATGCAGAACTGGCATGAAGCTTTGTCAACTTTCAAACACTACACCTTATCTTGTCCTAGACTCAATACCATATGCAATCACACTCATCATATTCCAATCACTGGGTACTCCATAAGTAAGCAGCATTTCTGAACACTGGGGTAAAGCCTCACATCTAATTTCAAGCATTTTGCCAGATTTAATGGGAACCTTAATAATAATAATAATAATAATAATAATAATAATAATAATAATAATGCAATTGACAGGATTCCATGATCGTGGCTTCTACAATGGTGGTGGAGCAAAGCTTTGCAATAACTGAATAGATTTTTTCAAATAAATCATATTTGTCTCTCATGATGGGAAGTTCAGATCTTTGAATCTTGTTCAGTAAAATAAACAAATCTTTTTTTTGAATAATTTCTTTCACTGGAAATAGTGTGGCTCAGTAGCAGCCCTATACAGTTCTCAAACACTAAGAGCAACATGGTTTGCTTCACTTGGTAAACTTTAATACACAAGATCACTTTTGTTTAGCCTTTAAACAACCTTTTGGACCATAGCTTATTGAGTTAATCAGTTGAAATGACTGATTACTTCAAGTTCAGTTGCCCGTACAAGAGCACAGCACCTAGTATAAAAATATCACTCTATTCATTGTATGATAGCTATTCACTTTAGCCTAGTTGGCCATTGAAGACCAGTAGTATATGAATTTGTTGCAATGGAAAGACAAATTAAACATCCCTTCAATAGCTACATTGATGATGGTGTTCATCCTTTGGGTTCGAAGATGACCATGACTTCAATTTGTTGGGTGGCAGTTGTGGGTCCAGAGGTGACTAAGGAGGCCAATCTGGGCTTTGAAGGTACACCCACATGTTGACGTTCCATGTGCCAAGGTTGAGTCCCTTCATCATCTTTTCATTGTATTTCAACTCCTGAGTGGGATCCCCACCAGCCATGGTGTGCTGGCCAGGGTGGGGTGAAGCAGGCTATGTTTGGGGCACCTTTTCTAGTCCCTTCTTCCATGGATCTGAGCAGAGCGAATCCTAAACAGGGCTACTCAGACACCCAGGGGGCTGCTGAACTCTGCTGCTGCTTCGTTCCAGCAGAGAGTGACCCTATACCCTGGGCCACCTGTCTGCAGGTTCATGACTACAGCTTCCAGTGTTTACACACCTGCTGCTTCACCACTTGCCCATCACCACAGGACTTTAATTTGAATTGGATCCTGACTTAGATTAGAGTGAGGGAGAGTTGCACAGCTGTCAGCCTCACTCTCTCATTCCAACCTAACTGGGTACAGGGGCAAGACAGAATCAATATGGCTGGAGCTAGGTCAGGATGCAGTGGATGGCCAACAGTGTTCTACATGTTGCACTGTGCCCCGCTTGTGCTCCACAAATGCTTTGCTGGGTCCACCTTCCTGGCTGTTGAACCACCAGGTGGTGGTCTCCTCTGTGCAGTCTGCTGAGTCCAGTCTTCAGTCTGACCAGGGGGATCGAGGGGTTGCTAGTGCTTGCTCAAGGCACTACCCCAGGCTAGTGGAGGGAAGGATATGCCTTATTATTCCAATGCATGGCAGTCAAGGATGGCACATACCCACTGCCCTATGTAGCTACATTGCACAGCACATGCCTACCACCCCTAATTTAGCTATATTACACACAGCTAGCTAACTACAGAAATGTTCTGGTTGACCAGCTGATGTTAGCAAGCTCTCCTCTCATCTCCAGTAATAGCATAACTCAACCCTATTGCTGATGTTGCAAGATTAGCTGACATGGATAGTTGCATGTTGCTAGCTAATATAGATAGTTTGCTAGTTAGCTATTTATCACCTAAACTATAATCAGATGCTGGCTCTCTGCACAGATGCTAATGCCTGGATGTGACTCCTGTCCTTCCCCTCTCTCTTTCTCTAATGAATAATTGAGTGGGGGTCACTTTACTTGTTATGACCTCTTGGTCTCTGACATTGTCCTTCACTTGCTCATGCACTCTAGTCAAAACTCAAATGATTGAAGAAGGTTGAAGAAATTGACAAATCCAGAAATAAAGCTCAAACACTACTTCATGGGAAGGGACCTCAAGTAATAAATTAAAATGCTATCAAGAAACTTACTGCTAATGTTTTATTAATGAGAGTGTTATTATCTCCTACAAAAACAAACCCCACTACATATAAGAACCTGAAATGAGAGAGAGAGAGAGAGAGAGAGAGAGAGAGAGAGAGAGAGAACAGAATCAGGCAATATATTAGGCTTTTGGGATGGAAGTCATACAGATTACACTTCCCCAAATCAGCTTAGAACAAAATGTTTTTAATAAACACCATATGAGATTTTAATAATTGTATTCATGAACACTTGCTACTTTATTTCCTGGTTGTCTCACTTCAACTCCAGCTCTTGTTGATTATTGTTCACAGCTGCTCATGAATAAAGTCCTTCATATCTACAATCATGCTTCTTACGGGTTTCGTAATTAGTTTAGTTAATTAAGTGTAGTCTTCTTTGTTTTTCTTCAATTCTTTGTTAAATTCCTTCTTTTATGTTTATATGTAGGCTTCAGGTTCTTTTCTAGTTGCATTCCAGATTTTTGTGTTTCTGGTGCTTTATGTTTTTGTTATTGTTGTACTTGTTAATTAGTCAACTCTGTTGATTTTACTATTAGGGGTGTAACGATCAGATGATTTGGATTGATGAATCGGATTAAAAGGCAATAATTGAAACAAATCAATTGAAAAGTCATAAATTATTATTATTATTATTATTATTATTATTATTATTATTAATCAATTAGATTTGAAAAAGATTTATCACTCTGATACATAATATCCTTTCTCTACACCATCATCATTCACACATTAATTTAAGACCTACCCCAGATTCTGAATCAAGTCAGAAACATATCAGTCTCAGATTGTTAATCAAATCGATTCGTATTGTATCATAACAGAGTCAGTGGTATCGTCAAATATTGAATCGTTACCTGAAAGATCTAAGTGATATCATATGTGGAAGCCTGAGGTTTTTTTCATCCCTAGTTAACACTGACCAGCATTGCTAACTCAATCATTTTAGCAAAACAATTGACAGAATTAATGGGAAAAATTGACAGCTAAAAGCACTTTGATACTTAAAATCAGTTTTTGGAATCGATCTACAAAATGCAGACCAAACCATGTCAATATGCAACACTGAAACTGAGTCCCTGAGTTGACATGGTGATTATTATTTTTAATGTCATTACAAATTAATAGCTTGAAACCACAATTTAATATTTTGTGGCCACAAATGAAGTATCTCATGGCCACCAATTTTCTTGTGACCGTGAGATATTAAAGTCATCACCACAAATTATATAACTTGAGCCAATGACAACATTTTGCCAAATGTTGTAGAATGTTAATTAATATCAGAATCAGAAACAGAATCAGAAACACTTTTATTGCCAGGTATGTGGACACACACGAGGAATTTGACTCCGGTTTCACTTAGCTCTCATAGTACAAAAACAGATAAAAAGTGTATACACAAAACAAACAAACAAACAAACAAAAAAAGGTGCAATAGGTGCATAGTACAAACTAATCCAGGTAAGTCAAGTATGAAATAGATAAATAAATATAAAGTATACAGTGTGCACCAGTGGCGGCTGCTGGTTTTTAAAACAGGGGAAGCCCATTTTACATATTCATCGTAAAACCTGTAGGCCGGATATCAAAGCATAGAAAGGTGTGCCGATTAGCATAGTGAACTAGACAACCCTACCTAGTGGCAGAAAGTATTTTTGCTTGTACATTTCATGTTATAGTCTGGCTTGCCAGGCTAGTGCCTCATATCCTTAATCAAAAATATCAAACATCCAAAAATCACTGGCTATTCAACGAAGAGCCTTGAACATCATACCCTGATATGCAACACAAAGTCTTTAACACAACACCCAGCTGTGCAACACATCCTTGAACATCTTCTGCAACACAGTCTGGAAATCCATAACCAGGTAGGCTATGCAACACACAGAACCTTGAATATTATACCCAGGTATAACCTATAACACAGAGCCCACCATTCTCTTAACATTACTGAACAATATACACACTTCAGATTCATGAACATGAACACTATTTATGCACAAATTCTGCCCTCTGCTCCTTTTCCAGAAAATGGTCTGTGACCCTGTCATACCAGCTGGCTGTGCTTTCCAGAGACTTCACCAATTTCTGTTAGCAGCTAGCACTGCAGATCCCAATAAGGCTCAAGCTAGCCTACAACCAGATTGAACTACAAATTAAATAAACGAGTGAATTCACGAATGATCAAACTGATAGAATGGATGAAAGTTAACGGAGCACAACGAGTAATATTTACATTTATTTACAGAGTAATGTACAGAGACATCAATGAGAAGAAATGTTTATATGAAAAGAAATTCGGACAGCACTTTGGCACACGACTACACTTTCTCAACATCCGCTAGGGACTGATCATGCTTCCGTGTTCCTCGCCGACGCCGAAGTACAGAGCCCACCCTCCTCATGTCTTTCAAACACTACCTCCAATAATCCTTTATCAGCCCGGCTTCTTGCCCCTCCCACTGTCTCGTTTAGTCCCAGAGAAGCCCGGCTTCCCTGGAAGTGATGATTTTGTCGATTTTAACCAATAACAACTAGCCAAAATTGGCTGTTCAGAGCCCTCTCATAGACTGCAACGGAAACCCGGCTGCCAGCGCATAGAGCCCATTGAAATAGGAAAGGTTACAGCCAGTGTTGCCAGATTGGGTGGTTTTAAGTGCATTTTGGCGGGTTTTGAAAATATTTTGGCTGGAAAACGTCAGCAGTATCTGGCAACGCTGGTTACAGCCTGGCAGCAAAGGTGATTCTCGTAGCGAACTGCAAGTTCGTCAGACATCACTCAAATAAGTTACAGGATAGTTATGAACGTAAATACAATCTTGGGCATATATTATGTTATGCAAGTTATTGTTTTAATGAGAATTCAACGTCATAGATGCCGCAGTTTGGGGAGAGAATTTTTTTTTTTTTTAAAGATATTTTTTTGGGCTTTTTTTGCACCTTTATTGGATAGGACAGTGTAGAGACAGGAAATGAGCGGGAGAGAGAGAGACGGGAAGGGATCGGGAAATGACCTCGGGCCGGAATCGAACCCGGGTCGCCCGCATTCATGGTATGGCGCCTTAACCACCTGAGCCACGACGCCCCCCAGGGGGAGAGAATTTTAGGGGAAGCTCGGCTTCCCTTGTTGTCTCTGAGAAATCGCCCCTGGTGTGCACAGAATGACGGTATGAGTGTGCAGATATTTTACAAGTGATATTACTGATATATGAATCTGGATTTTAGCTGTTCATCACAGAAAGGATTTCCCTTTTGGTGCAATATGGTGCATAGTGCAAAGATGAAATAGTAAATATAAATAAGTATAAATATAATATAAGTAACAGTGAGCACAGAATGACAGTATGAGTGTGCAGATATTTTGCAAGTGATATTACTGATATATGAATCCGGATTTTAGCTGTTCATCACAGAGACAGCCTGAGGGAAGAAACTATTCTTGTGTCTGGTTGTTTTTGCATACAGTGATCTATATCGCCTCTCTGAGGGGAGAAGTTTAAACAGTTTGTGACCAGGGTGTGATGGGTCCGCAGAGATGTTACCTGCCCGTTTCCTGACTCTGGACAAGTACAGGTCTTGGATGGAGGGCAGGTTGACACCAATAATTTTCTCTGCAGACCTTATTGTCTGTTGCAGTCTGTTCTTCTCCTGTTTGGTGACCGATCCAAACCAAACAGTGATGGAAGAGCAAAGAACAGACTGAATGATGGCAGAGTAGAATTGTGTCAGCAGCTCCTTAGGCAGGTTGAGCTTCCTGAGCTGGTGCAGAAAGTACAACCTCTGCTGAGCCTTTTTGATGATAGTGACTGTGTTGGGCTCCCACTTCAAGTCCCAAGAGATTGTGGAACCCAGAAACCTGAAGCTTTCAACAGCAGTCACAATGTTGTTGGTGATGGTGATGGGCAGCAGAGTGTGTGTGTGTGTGTGGGGGGGCTCCTCCTAAAGTCCATTGTCATCTCCACAGTTTTGAGCGTGTTCAGCTCCAGATTGTTCTGACCGCACCAACAGACCAGCCGTTCAACCTCCCGTCTGTATGCAGACTCGTCACCATCTCGGATGAGGCTGATGACCGTTGTATCGTCTGCAAATTTCAGGAGTTTAACAGATGGGTCTCTTGAGGTGCAGTCATTGGTATAAAGGGAGAAGAGCAATGGGGAGAGCTCTTTTATGGCCCATCTTCTCCCCTTCCAATGTTACAGCATTGAACACATCAATCCCTGTACTCGATGCCATGTTCTATCTCCGCCCATTCTTCTGACTCCCTGTAATGGTATTGGATACAGAGGTGATACCAGACACCAAATACAGTGACGTCACGACTGTGCTTTAAAATCTGCGGCAGAATCGAAATACTTTCTCTCTGGCGTTATCCCCATGTGTGAAAGAGACGTCGTTGCATCTGTGCTACAGAAGAACAAAGGACAAAGAACGAGTTATTGATACCGGACCTTTAGCCAAAGTTCAATGTATTTGATCTTTGCATAGTTGCAATAATAACTGAACCAGTTAGTTACTGCAGCCCACGCAGTATTTTTAAAAAGAGAAGGCGACCGGATCCCTTTTCCCTTTCGCAATGTCGACAAACTACAAGCAAGATTCCTTCCAGATCATCGGACGATCGATGGGACACTGAAGATCTTCAGCTGATGAGCTGTGAAAGTAAAAGGAACAGAACTGTTTTCTCCCTAGACCTGTGCTCCACGCTGTCTTCAGATAACAGATGGCGCACTTTCAGTCGCCAAGCAAGAGCGATCTCAAGTAAGGCTGGCATCTGCGCAATTGTTAGTCTTAGTTGTGGCTAGTTAATATGAAGAGTGTTGTTTATTTTAATTCATTCATGGTTTAAATGTACGCATTTTGATTCACATAAAAGTTGGTCTTAGACCGCATGTTGTTTGATTTGCTTTGTTTACTATCTGTTAGATTTAAAGCCATGATTTAAGTTAGTTTTATAGCTACATGTGATTTAGGATTGTTAAGACTTTATGATTTAATATTTTAGAGCTTTTTAAGATCCTTTATTATAACAGTGATTTTAAACTATCCCTGTGTAACCTGACCTTCCCCCAGTGGAGAAGACACACACTTCTTTGCTAAGACTAAACATAGTAGAATTGTCGTAAAAATATCTCGCACTCTTTAACGTGCATAAATGCTGAAATTGCTGAATCGCTGATATGAATATTATTTTGCTTATGATTGAAGGTTTCATTCACACACACATATTGTAAGGTTTTATTCCTTTGTAAGGATAAATAATTGTAAATATTTATTCTTGACCAAGAAGGCAGTAATTCTTAATACTTAATACTTATTCTTAATATTGTAGTTAGAATGCCAGCTAGAAGGCATTGAATTCTGTGTAACTTGTAAGTTACTGTGTGACCTTCTGTCTAAGCTAGACACATTGCTCGAGACGTGTTTTGGAACATTCTATCAGAACATGAGGTAAATGTTGATCTGTTAGAACATCTGAAATGTATACAGGATATATTTTCACTTACACACATACATATTAAGGAATTGGAATTAAGATGTGATTTGCTGACTTAGCACAAGATACACACACACACACACACACACACACACACACACACACACACATCTTACACCCACCCCTCTCTGAGGTCACACACAAACACACACACACACACATTCGACAGACACAATAGGCCGTTTAGAGAAATTATAATTTGTTATAAAAGGTGTTTGTAATATTTCATCTTTGGCGAGAAAACTGTGAATAAACAGCAGTGAAACCGAACTCTGGTTCTCTGTTTTTTCGTGGTGTTTTTTCGCCCCAGAATTCTGCAGGTGGCACGAGGGCATTGGTCTCGAGAAGTTGACCGTTCCAGCTGGGGGAACACTAACACTATCTGTATTAGTTAGATTGTGCATGCTTTCTCTCTCTCTCTCTCTCTCTCTCTCTCTCTCTCTTTTTAACTCCCTCCATCGCACTACGCCCCTCAACATTGGGATTTCAGGAGTAGCTAAGGGTTGAGTAGAAGTTTGGGGTTTAAGGCCTAGCTGGGACTAGTTTTAAGCTACAGATCCCTTTGTTACTCTCCCGCGGGCGCCGCCTCATTCCCTCACTCCCCTCCTCCTTGTCATGCAACTGTGCATGCTCTCTCTCCCTAGCTCCTCCTCATCCTGTTAGTGTGCAGCCACGCACACACACGTCTACACTCACACACACACACTCTCACAGACACACTCTCACACAGACACACATAAACACATGATTTCCCTCTCACATTTTAACATCCACTCTCCCCTACACTGTAACACTTGCATATAGCCCATTACTTCTGATCACCATTAGTGCCTTAGTTATCATCATATTCACTGCTGATTTCTTACTCTGTTTACTGCTGGTTATTATTCTACTTACTACTGACTATTGCTTTATACACTACTGATTATTACTTGTATACATTGTATCACCATTTATATTGAATTATTCCTTGGCTGCTATTGTTGCTATATCTGATCAGTATTAGTTTGCTAATTCATGTCAGCTATTTCAATAAATGGTATCTTTGGAGTAAACTGTGTCCGGTCTATTGCTACAACATTCACTGAGTGCCAACCTCTGCCAAACAAGTATTCTAATTGCCTTTGCCCATTTGGTTGTTATATGAATGTTATAGATCTAGAGTAAACGTATTACATTAGAGCTACAATACTCACTAAAACTATAGCAGCATCACCACTAAGTTATTCCATTGATTTTAATAGTTTAGCTATAAACTATTAGACACCTGAATTAATGATTCATTAATTTACAACCCCGATTCCAAAAAAGTTGAGACAAAGTACAAATTGTAAATAAAAATGGAATGCAATTATGTGGAAGGTTCAAAATTCCATATTTTATTCAGAATAGAACATAGATGACATATCAAATGTTTAAACTGAGAAAATGTATCATTTAAAGAGAAAAATTAGGTGATTTTAAATTTCAGACAACAACACATCTCAAAAAAGTTGGGACAAGGCCATGTTTCCCACTGTGAGACATCCCCTTTTCTCTTTACAACAGTCTGTAAACGTCTGGGGACTGAGGAGACAAGTTGCTCAAGTTTAGGGATAGGAATGTTAACCCATTCTTGTCTAATGTAGGATTCTAGTTGCTCAACTGTCTTAGGTCTTTTTTGTCGTATCTTCTGTTTTATGATGCGCCAAATGTTTTCTATGGGTGAAAGATCTGGACTGCAGGCTAGCCAGTTCAGTACCCGGACCCTTCTTCTACACAGCCATGATGCTGTAATTGATGCAGTATGTGGTTTGGCATTGTCATGTTGGAAAATGCAAGGTCTTCCTTGAAAGAGACGTCGTCTGGATGGGAGCATATGTTGCTCTAGAACCTGGATATACCTTTCAGCATTGATGGTGTCTTTCCAGATGTGTAAGCTGCCCATGCCACACGCACTAATGCAACTCCATACCATCAGAGATGCTGGCTTCTGAACTGAGCGCTGATAACAACTTGGGTCGTCCTTCTCCTCTTCAGTCCGAATGACACGGCGTCCCTGATTTCCATAAAGAACTTCAAATTTTGATTTGTCTGACCACAGAACAGTTTTCCACTTTGCCACAGTCCATTTTAAATGAGCCTTGGCCCAGAGAAGACGTCTGCGCTTCTGGATCATGTTTAGATACGGCTTCTTCTTTGAGCTATAGAGTTTTAGCTGGCAATGGCGGATGGCACGGTGAATTGTGTTCACAGATAATGTTCTCTGGAAATATTCCTGAGCCCATTTTGTGATTTCCAATACAGAAGCATGCCTGTATGTGATGCAGTGCCGTCTAAGGGCCCGAAGATCACGGGCACCCAGTATGGTTTTCCGGCCTTGACCCTTACGCACAGAGATTCTTCCAGATTCTCTGAATCTTTTGATAATATTATGCACTGTAGATGACGATATGTTCAAACTCTTTGCAATTTTAAACTGTCGAACTCCTTTCTCATATTGCTCCACTATTTGTCGGTGCAGAATTAGGGAGATTGGTGATCCTCTTCCCATCTTTACTTCTGAGAGCCACTGCCACTCCAAGATGCTCTTTTTATACCCAGTCATGTTAATGACCTATTGCCAATTGACCTAATGAGTTGCAATTTGGTCCTCCAGCTGTTCCTTTTTTGTACCTTTAACTTTTACAGCCTCTTATTGCCCCTGTCCCAACTTTTTTGAGATGTGTTGCTGTCATGAAATTTCAAATGAGCCAATATTTGGCATGAAATTTCAAAATGTCTCACTTTCGACATTTGATATGTTGTCTATGTTCTATTGTGAATACAATATCAGTTTTTGAGATTTGTAAATTATTGCATTCCATTTTTATTTACAATTTGTACTTTGTCTCAACTTTTTTGGAATCGGGGTTGTAAGAGACTGATCCCTTTTTTACATGAGACTGATTTGATAAACCTATTGCACCTACACCATATTATTTTTTAAAAAGGAAAATAAAAAAGACAACCACCCAACAAGAGCCATTCAAAAGTTTGATCTGCCAGCGGTGGGATGGAGATGCCCTCACGGCTGACCACACAACTATTGGAATGATGCCATTCATCAAGACTTCCAGCAGATTAATTTGAGGCTGGAGGATGTTCTGGCACTCAGCCAAGACCATGAGAGATGGCAGAGTTTGGAGGCACTGGTGGGCTCAACACCATGCTGGCATGAGGTTTAGGAGCAGGAGGAGGAGGAAATTAAAAATAAGCACTGGATAAAAACCCGTCTATCCTGTGTAAATAAAGGTACAAATTTCATTCTTCGGTGGTCAAGTGTTGATGAGATACATTGCCTTGCACTTATGATCGGGTTCCCTGTGGTGGTACACGTTCATACGGATGTTGTACTGTCACAAAAGCCATCAGTGATCAGGTTTATGCTTTACCATATTCTCTTAAGTATGGAGCTCTACTCTGCAGGCAAAGCATGCGGGGAACTCTGCTATTATACTTTGATATGGGAATCTATAGCAGCCCCTAGAATTCCTCATACATGTATGGAATTTGGTGGAGTAATCGAGGACAGTC
Organism: Neoarius graeffei; assembly: GCF_027579695.1. Lineage (NCBI taxonomy): Eukaryota > Metazoa > Chordata > Actinopteri > Siluriformes > Ariidae > Neoarius > Neoarius graeffei. Next base: position 91,869,187 of record NC_083575.1, on the reverse strand, counting down.
TTGGCTACCTACATAGTAATTTTGATGTATACCCATCACACAGTGTAGCACCATCAACTGGGTAAATTTGGACATATTCTTGTAATAATAATAACAACACAATGTTGTAGAAACAGGATTTCACTTTCTCTGATTCTTTGGGACATGCTGAATTCAACAGATACCCTGATGCTAATTTAGATTTTTTTCTTTATGGATTTTTGATATGTGGGGCATTTCATCCATATATCTATACGACTGAAGGAAGACTCTTTGTCTCTCTCTGTCTGTTCACCTTTGCAAACCAACACAGCTGGACACACATATGCCATACTTTGCACATGGATTGGTGACACCCCAGAGGGGCCCAAGACAACATTTTTGATTTTCCAAAACATGGGATTAGTGCTAATCCAACACACTATCCATTTCCTGTAGGCTACATGATCACGCTAACATGCTGTGCAGAGCCTCGGTGGGGAATCCCCTCCCCCGCTCACCCGGGAGTTTTGATTGTATGGGACCTCACACTCAGCACTCCTCACCAGAGACTTCCGCTAGGGCCAAGTCTACGTCACTGAGGAGATGCGAGGAGCGATTTAGCCCCTGTGAAGAGCACTATTCAGAGGAAATCAGGTTCTGGAGCAATAACTTCTAGTAACATTCAAACAAATTTGATGGCAAAATCAACATACAGATGACCAGTGAGGGCATATCTCAGCAACAGTGTAATGTATTGCTATTAAATGTAATATATTTACCTGGAAGCAGTGGCTTCTAATTATCCCAATGGCTTCTGGTCTTTCTATGTCACTATCAAGTCAAGTCAAGTCTATTTGTATAGCACTTTTAACAATAAACATTGTCACAAACCAGCTTTACAGAATTTGAACGACTTAAAATATGAGCTAATTTTATCCCTAATCTATCCCCAACGAGCACGCCTGTGGTGACGGTGGCAAGTAAAAACTCCCTCAGGCGACATGAGGAAGAAACCTCGAGAGGAACCAGACTCAAAAGGGAACCCATCCCCATCCAGGCAACAACAGACAACATGACTATAACATTAACAGTCCTAACAAAGTCAGCTTCGTTGATGCTATAAACCCCCCACCGACGGAAACCCGAGCGCAAAACTGTTCATGACAACCGCAGTCCCAAAGTCAGCAAGTCAACTGCAGTCCCCAGCCACAAAAGCACCACTGCAAGAGTCCAGAGCGTCCTCCAGGTGCGACCCCCAACTGTCCACATGGGGCCGCCCTCCACAGGAGCGATGCAATGAGACTCCAACCAGACACAGGGCACCAGTGGGTTGGGACACTATGGGTTGGGAACAGAAAGTGCTTGGCCCCTTAATCACTTATTTGCTTTCTTGCAGCTATATCAAGTTTTGCTTTTATAAATGAGGTGTGTTTTGATTTTTGAAGATTTACTAGTCAATTTTTTTTACCCTAAAAATACCTCAATCTCAGTTCAGCACGGTGTGATCTACACAGGAATAAAACATGAAAACTGAGGTTGTTTTGATTTTCAAAAGCAGCAGAATCAGACGCATATAATTCTAGTTTTACCAAGCATTCACCATGAAATGGATCTAATCCATGACATGGATCTAATCCATGACATCAGAAAATAGATGGCTTTAGAACCGCAGCAATGGGGATTCTCATTAGTTTCCATCACTAGTTTTGCAGCAGTCTTGCCTACCCCCTGATAAGGACTAATGTCTCATAATTGGACAAACTGTAATGAAATACTCTTACACTTTCATGTGTGGCTCCAGATATAACACATTACTTTCATTTTAATACAATCATGCATATTTGTTTTTCTTCATTTGAGTCTTAATTGTAATTTGTTCCTTTATGCAAAGCAAATGAAAGGTAAGATGTACTACTGTTATCACCACCAATTTCTGTCAGAGTATCGCCGTCCCTAATTAGCACCTCCGATGAGCTGCGTCTATTAGCTTCCGACAGCTCGTGCTGATTAGTGAAATCTCTGTAATGTGATCTGAACCACCTCCGGTGGAGTTGAATGTTGTCTGGCTTAATATGCAGAGCTTGTGGGATCTGTAAGCTGCTACAGTGAGCAATTCGTCTCAAGCCTTTATGGGAAACTGAAGTGAAACTTGAAGGGCTTTGAGAAAGACTGACATTGTGTAAAAAGATAAGAGATGAGACACGGTTCGCTTTTAATACACCTGAGTGCAGTGAAGAGCCGTATTTTTGTGATGGACCTCAATGACATTGGTTTATAATGTTTTACAGTATGTACAAGAAGGAATTAAACACTCTGGAGCTGTGTGAGGAAGCAGCGTGACCCTGAAGTCGATCACTTTTCTAGACCAGCATATTGTGAAACATTTTATTCCTGGTACACCATAGCAATTTGCCAATGACGACAATTTTTAACTTATTAAACACTAATTGAATGGTTTATAATTCCATTTAAAGTTGTGGAGTGTCCATGAAAGAAGCTAGTTCCTGTTATCATGTACGGTACATAGTAGCTATACACAATCATTCCATTCCCTTTTCTCTTTCAGGCGGCACGGTGGTGTAGTGGTTAGCGCTGTTGCTTCACAGCAAGAAGGTCCAGATTCGAGCCCCGTGGCTGGCGAGGGCCTTTCTGTGCGGAGTTTGCATGTTCTCCCCGTGTCCGCGTGGGTTTCCTCTGGGTGCTCCGGTTTCCCCCACAGTCCAATGACATGCAGGTTAGGTTAACTGGTGACTCTAAATTGACCGTAGGTGTGAATGTGAGTGTGAATGGTTGTCTGTGTGTCAGCCCTGTGATGACCTGGCGACTTGTCCAGGGTGTACCCCGCCTTTCGCCCGTAGTCAGCTGGGATAGGCTCCAGCTTGCCTGCGACCCTCTAGAACAGGATAAAGTGGCTAAAGATAATGAGATGAGATTTTTCTCTTTTGAATTTACACTGATGCTAGTGACTCCTATGTGTGTTAACTCAATAACTCTAAAAGCTTCACCATAACACTGACTATTTGCTTTATTAATTTGTGCTAGCAGCGGTAGCACAAATTGCTACTTTCAGGATCTTTCTACTTTATTCTCCTTATTATTCTTAATCTCCTAATGTTTTTTTTAAATTATTTCTGTGTTTTCAACCATCTCATTCATCTCATCTCATTATCTCTAGCCGCTTTATCCTTCTACAGGGTCGCAGGCAAGCTGGAGCCTATCCCAGCTGACTACAGGCGAAAGGCGGGGTACACCCTGGACAAGTCGCCAGGTCATCACAGGGCTGACACATAGACACAGACATTCACATTCACGGTCAATTTAGAGTCACCAGTTAACCTAACCTGCATGTCTTTGGACTGTGGGGGAAACCGGAGCACCCGGAGGAAACCCACGCGGACACGGGGAGAACATGCAAACTCCACACAGAAAGGCCCTCGCCGGCCCCCGGGGCTCGAACCCAGGACCTTCTTGCTGTGAGGCGACAGCGCTAACCACTACACCACCGTGCCGCCCTGTTTTCAACCAATTGTCACCAAATTTCACATGAAGAATACCTGAATTACATTACATTTGCTATGACTTTTGGTGCTGATCTGGATCACTGAACTGGAATGATCCATGAAAACCAGGCTTGTTTTATACAGAAACCAGGCTAGCTACCTTCACAACAGTTTTGGACTATGCCACTCAAGCCCTTTAGCACCACAAGCAGGACAAATCTGGACAAACATTTACTGTATGTATGATTCCACTTTCCTCTTTTTTTTTTTGGGGGGGGGGGGGGTTAAGCCAAGTTCAACAGGCACCATGATGTTGATTTGCACCACACTGGATTTTCCACCATTTTGATTCCACCCCCAAATAATATTAAAGGAGAAATGAAGTCATTTTTAAACTTGCTTTATTTCTTAATTAACGTGTTATTCAATTACATTTTCAGTTTGAGTAACCTTATATCGTGACTCGTATTGCAACTAATTGCAATTAAATATTATACTTATCGGCCTATTCGGTTTTTAGCCGTGTTGAATTTAGTTCGTTTGGTCCACGGCAGGCGTCGCTTATCTGCACAATCTTCACGAGACTTGTGCGAGACTTCAAAATGTGAAGAAGTGTCAGCCAGGTGTCAGTGCCGCCATTTTGAAAACTGTTTTCCAAATGAAATACTGCACAAAAATGAGTTAAAATGACGATTACTGCCTACTTTTTTCAAACTTTCCTGATTGCTATCAAACAAACAAAACTTCCGGCTTGATTACATCAGCATTCGAAAGAGGGCGCGCGTGTCTTTTGACAACGTTGGCAGATGTTGGTCACTTTGATTTCCGCTGTACGTTTTACTTCCATCCTACGATGTCTCACACAGGTCTTAGCGAATCCTGTTTACAGCCATTGCTTTGACATATGGACTGATATATTACAGAGCATATTTCAAACACTCATAACTTGCTATAGCAGCGACAAAATAACTGTCAAAAATGCATTCCGATATTTAATAAAATGAGAGAATTAGAATTTTGATAATAAAAAATTTGCCTTCAGTTCTCCTTTAATGGCTATGTTCACATTACCAGGCTGAAATGACTAAAATTTGATTTTTTTGCCTTAATGTAATACAGATCTGATGTTTTCAGGGCTGTCTGGACACAGAAATCTGATTTTCAACTCAGAGTTAAGTCACTTTCAGATGTAGTCCTTGATCGGATATGTATCCGATTCGTGGCCATGCGACATGAATGAGAACGGTCAGATTGGTACTCATGTGGCGTTTTCTCTATACACATGCGCTGTCTATACCCTATCTTCATCAGCAGCATTGGCAACACAGCAAAACAACAATGGAAGACAGATTTTTCACCTTCTCGATCAGATCATGTACAGCTGATGAACTGTTTGTCCTCCAAAATGTAACGCGTAGATTAGCTTCTAGCACGTCCATTTAGTTGGTTTTAATACCATGAGTCATCTCTCAAATATGAGTTTTTTTTTTTAGTGATGCAGATGACTCATGTAAAAATGTATCAATGTGTGCATAATTGTTGTTTTGAAGGGCAGACGTGTTCAGATTACAGTTAGATACAGATCACTTGGAAATTATGAATGTGCATCAAGCCAGGTGAATCCCATCTGAGCAAAAAAAAAATCAGAATTGAACATTGAGACGTGTAATGTAAACGTAGTCTAAGCTTAACCTGATCAAATTTTGTATCAAACCATAGTGAGACCAATCCTCAATGCAACTGGCCAAAATCTGTCTTAAATCACTCTAATTAGGCACTTTAGACGATCCATATTTTTTCATGTTGCATAGTTAATACTAGTGCTGTCTAAGTCCTTTATCTGTAGGCTTCATGGCTTTAACCTCCATGTGCTCTTTTCTTGAATTGGGCACTCATTTAGACTCTCATTACGATATCAGAGTGGGAAGTTAGGGTGTTCTATAACGACTTTGCTTTCCTTACCAGACATAAGATACTCCAGGGGTTTAAAAACTTTTGTCTGCCAGTTTTAGAATTTGATGTCAGCAATATGTTTCAGAAAAGTTGGGACAGGAGCAACAAAAATCTGAAAAAGTTCTGTGTAATGCTGGAAAAAACCAAACAAATTCGGTTAATTGGCAATGGGTCAGTAACCTGATTGGGTATAAAAAGAGCATCCCAGAGAGGCGGAGTCTCTCAGAAGTAAAGAAGGGAGGGGTTCACCGCTCTGTGAAAGACTGTGTGGGCAAACAGTGCAACAATTTAAGAATAATGAAACATTCTCAATGTAAGACTGCAAAGAATTTGTGGATCACATCATCTATGGTCCATAATATCATTAAAAGATTCAGAGAATCTGGAGAAATCTCTGTATGCGAGAGACAAGGATGAAAACTGACATTGGATGCCTGTGATCTTCAGGCTTTCAGGAGACACTGCATTAAAAGCAGACACGTGTCTGTAGTGGAAATCACTGTATGGGCTCAGGAACACTTCAGAGAACCATCGTCTGTGAAAACACTTCATTATTGCATCCACAAATGCAAGTTAAAACCAGATATAAACAATATCCAGAAACACCGCCACCTTCTCTGGGCCCGAGCTCTTTTACGATGGACTGAGGTGAAGTGGAAAACTGTCCTGAGGTCTGATGAATCAAAAGTAGAAATTCTTTTTTAGAAATCATGGACACCACGTCCTTCAGGCTAAAGAGGAGAGGGACCATCCGGCTTGTTATCAATTCACAGTTCAAAAGCCAGCATCTGTGATGGTATGAGGGGGTATTAGTGCGCATGACATGGGCAGCTTGTACATCTGGGAAGGCATCATTAATGCTGAATGATATATACAAGTTTCAGAGCAATATGCTGCCATCCAGACAAAATCTTTTTCAGGGAAGGCCTTCCTTCTTTCAGCAAGACAATGCCAAACCGCTTTCTGCACATATTACAACTGCATGGCTCTGTAATAAGAGTCCAAGTGTTAAACTGGCCTGCTGCAGTCCAGACCTGTCTCCCATTTAAAACATTTGGCGCATTATGAAGCGCAAAATACGACAAAGGAGCAACTGAAATTGTATATCAGGCAAGAATGGGACAAAATTTCTCTTTCAACACTCCAGCAGTTGGTCTCCTCAGTTCCCAAACATTTACAGACTGTTGTTAAAAGTAGAGTTGATGCAACACAGTAGTAAACATGCCCCTGTCCCAACTTTTTTTTTTTAATGCATTCTTGGCATCAAATTGAAAATGAGTATATAGTTTTCCAAAAGCAAAATTTATCAGTTTCAACATTTGATTAAATTGTCTTTGTGCTCTTTTCAATGAAATGTAGATTTCATCGAATTGTGATTTGTAAACCATCACATTCTGTTTTTATTTTCATTTTACACAGCGTCCCATCTTTTTGGAACTGGGGTTACACGAAGCCATTATGTGATACACTCCTTTACACACTCAGCATCTTCCTGACACCCACTTCCTGTATAATTGAGGTTTAATGTTTCTTCATTGTAAACCTTTTTGGCTTATTTTAAAACCAGCGGATTTGGTGAGCTTTAATGGAAGAGTGCTGGTCTTCCACTGAGTGTGTGTTAATAAGCAGACCTGAATGCATGAGCTGTGGTGTCGGTAATGAAGAAAGAGCAGGAGAGCGAGTGCTAATGAATACAGAAGGAGCATGGGAAAATGAGAAAGAGGCAAGGACAGTAAATTCCGACCAGCTCCTGCAGACTTTAATGTAGTTTTGTGTCAAGATCGTGTTAGAAAAGTAAGGAGCCAATGGAGATAAAAACAAATGTAGGTTCAGGATGTAACTGGATACAAATGCATTATTTGGAATGAACGGTAATATGTTCTCAAGAGATATAAGTTTGCCAGAAAGGTTTATAGGCATTGTGTTGAAATGCACATCTCTCATTGAGGCCAGTTATGAACTGGAATGATGTAGCTGAGGTTGAGGAAGTGTCCGAGCCAGAATTCACGCACCATGCTGGCTGAAATAAGTAAGTAAGTAAAAAAATAAATACCCCCCCACCCTTCAGGATTAGGCCACGCCCACTTTGGGTTTAATGCTGCAATCCATTGTACTCCAAACGTTCCCATCTCAATGCCTTCCAGTGCTTCAGCTTGGAAAAGCATGGATACCCACAGCAGGGTCATATTTGTATGCATCATTTCTAGATTTGATAAACAAATTAATTTTGCATGATTAATGAAGCTAAGTTATGTATAATGTCGACTGAGTATCTTGCTCATCTAAACGTGTTCGGAAATTATTTCAGAAACAGTAGAATTCTGTTACAGATCTAAACGTTGAAAGCTGTTAAAGCACCATTTCACAACAGAAAACCTGGATATCAAGTTTTATCAAGTAGAAAATGATGCAAAGGGAATTTTCACGGTTGGCAGTGTTGTTGTCCTGGCGGCATGGTGGTGTAGTAGTTAGCACTGTCTCCTCTGAGCAAGAAGGTTCCAGTTTCAAATCCCACAGCTGATGGGGACCTTTCTGTGTGGAGTTTGCATGTTCTCCCCATGTCTGTGTGGGTTTCCTCCACAGTTCAAAGACATGCCGATTGGGTATTAATAAATTTCATAATTTATTTTTTTAATTTTAGTTTCATTTTCTTTACATCACAGTATTTGCACACAAATGCACATTGTCTCTTGATTGTTCTTGATTCTAAGATCCCTGTTCTTGGCTGCAGGACTAGAACCCAATGTGGTCTTCTGCTGTTGCTTTTCTGCTGAGATGCTTTTCTGCTCACAACGGCTGTAAAGAATGATATGAGTTGCTATATCCTTCCTGGTGGCATGGTGGTGTAGTGGTTAGCACTGTCACCTCACAGCAAGAAGGTTTTGGGTTTGAGCCCAGCAGTTGGCAGGGGCCTTTCTGTGTGGAGTTTGCATGTTCTCCCCGTGTCTGTGTGGGTTTCCTCCGGGTGCTCTGGTTTCCCCCACAGTCCAAAGACATGTAGATTAGGCTAATTGGTGGCTCTAAAACTGTCCATAGGTGTGAATGTGAGTGTGAATGGTTGAGAGGAGAAAACCTCTATAATAATCCGGTAGAAGGCAATGGGAAACCACAACTGTAATGTTTCCTAGACACTTTGATGGCTGAAGCCGTCAGAGTGGCCACATCGGTCAGTGCGTTTACATGCACATCCAAATCGAGCTACTGTCGGTAATCAAGCTAAGAGTCCCAGCAGGGGTGCCAGAGAAATCCAATCCTACATGCACACAAGGAAATCAAGCTATTGTGTGAGGTACATTGTGCACCCGAGCCACAGGTGGCGCTACACGCCCCATCGTGTTGGTACACTTCCGGTTGTCGTCATGAAGAAGAGCTATTCAAGAGTATAAACAAAGTTATCAGTTCCGTGTTCACAAGAAGAACGATGACGAGGACAGCAACATTGAGAGATGTTAGTTTTTTGTTTCTTTTTTATCAGACATCTAGTTTTTGGGTTTGTTTACCTGACATGTTTTGCCGTACGACTGTCGTCTTCCTCAGAGTGTCACCGGATGTTATTGGTGACGCATCTTTTATCAGCTGATGATTCCGAAGGCGTGGCCTTCCTGTCTGGATTGACAGGTCAGTCACGCCTTCTACTGTCAGTTCGTCCCCTGCAAGATGGCACTCCAGGTATGGGAGAGCATGTATGCTCCCTCATCTCGGTTGATGGTCCTCGGGCTTCACTTACGGATCTCTATGGCCTCCCTGATCCAGCACTGATGTTTATTATCTTCTGTGCGGATGACTCTGGCATTCCCCCAGTCCATAATATGATTTTCCCTTTTGCAATGATCTGTTATGGCTGACTTTGTTAGGACTAGGACTGTTTTGGCCTCTAGAGGCCGCTGTTATTTCCTTTTCATGTCATGTTTATTTTGGCCTCTAGAGGCCGCCACTGTTCCTGTGTTTTGTGTTTTTGTTAATTGCCTGTTTAGTCCTAATTATCTTCACCTGTGTCCTTAATTAGTTTGTGTATTTATACCCCTGAGTTCAGTCCTCTTGTCACGGAGTCTTTGTGCTGTTATGTTTATCTCCAGTTTCCTCTGTACTGTGTTCTTTGTTTTTGCACTTTGCTTTTCTTTTGGATTTAGTAGTGACTGTGTTTTTTGGATTATACTCTTTGTTTTTTTTTTGTTTTTGTTTTGCCCTGTATATAGTGTATATAGTATAAATAAACCTTTTGATTCTTTTTCTACTTCCGCCTCACGCCTCTGCATTTGAGTCATCCCCCTGGTGGCCTAATGGGGGTTTGCTGGATTATCACACCAACGAACCAGGTTCAAATCCCAGCAAAACCCTAACAGAAAGACTCCGTCATGACCGACTCAGCAGAGGCTGCTTCAACTGTCTACCTGGCCAACCTTCAGGGAATTATGGCAGCTTTGACACGCTTTGGAGCAACCATGGACGCTCATGGACGTACGCTCACCAGCCAACGTGAGGCCCTTGCTCGCCACGAGGAACTGCTTCAGCAAATCGGGAAAACCCTGGCACAGCTGACATCTCTGCCTGCATCTCCTGATCCAGCTCCCGCTCCTGCTCCTGTGCCTCCTGCCATGCTGCCGCCTTCACCTCGCGAACCCAGCCTTCCTGCACCACAGAGGTACGACGGCAAGCACAGTGAGTGCCGAGAGTTCCTTACCCAGTGTCAACTCACCTTTGAGCTTCAGCCTACCACCTACACTACGGATCGCTGCAAGATTGCCTTTGTGGTAACCTTATTAGCTGGTAAGGCGCGAGCCTGGGCTACTGCTATCTGGCAAAGACAGGGACCTGAGTGCCTTGATTTCCAGCTGTTCTCTGAAGAGATGCTTCGGGTCTTCGATCAGGCGGACATCAGTACCGATGCAGCCCGAAAGCTCATGTCCATCCGGCAAGGAGGAAGCGTCGCAGATTACGCCATCTCGTTCCGAACGCTCGCAGCAGTAAGTGGATGGAACGAGACTGCCCTGGTGTCAGCCTTCCACCATGGTCTGTCTGACCCCATCAAGGACGGTCTGGCCTCTATTGGATGCCCAAGTGACCTCAAAACCCTCATCTCACATGCTATTCGTCTGGACAACAGGATGAGAGAACACCACCAAGCCTTGAGCCCCCCCAGCCTCCCTACCTCTACCTGGAAACCGTCTACCTCCTTCAGTGACTGTCCAGAACCCATGCAAGTGGGTCGTACTCGCCTCTCCGCATCTGAGAGGGAGCGCAGAAGGAGGGACAAGTGCTGCATCTACTGTGGCAAGTCTGGTCACTTCCGAGCATCATGTCCCGAACTCTTGGGAAAAGGACCGCCCCGTCCAGCCGAGGGAGGGTTGTGACGGGGTCTACCCTCTCTCCCGGACTCCCTGGCCAAGGAATCTACATCCCGGTCTCCATCTCCTGGGGTGAGTCTGTCCATTCTTGTCAAGCTTTGTTAGACTCAGGGGCGGCTGGGAACTTTATGGATATTCACTTCGCCCAAAGCATCAATATTCCGACTGCACCTCTTGAAGTCCCACTGTCTGTGTCTGCCCTGGATGGCCAAGCCTTAGGTGACAGAAGAGTCACCCAAGTAACTTCTCCAGTCTTCCTCCAGTCTCAAGGTCACAAGGAAGAAATATCCCTGCACCTGATTCCTTCACCTGAGTTCCCAGTTATTCTAGGTCTCCCTTGGCTTACCTGTCACAACCCTCATATAGACTGGGTCACTAGCCAGGTTGTGGAGTGGGGTCCTGCTTGCTATGCCTCTTGTCTGCTCTCTAGCTCTCCTGTGTCTCCTGCCGAGCCCCCTGATCTCACCGAGTTATCTCAAGTTCCCACAGAGTACTGGGATCTCAAGGAGGTATTCAGCAAGAGCAGGGCCGCCGTTCTTCCTCCGCACTGTGCCTACGACTGTGCCATCGACTTGCTCCCTGGGACTACCCCTCCTCGTGGCAGACTGTTTTCCCTCTCTCAGCCAGAACGCAAGGCCATGGAGGAATACCTCAAAGACGCCCTGATCTCTGGGTTCATTCGACCCTCCACCTCACCTGCTGGTGCCAGCTTCTCCTTTGTCGGCAAGAAGGATGGGGGGCTCCGACCATGTATTGACTACAGGGGCCTGAACAAGATCACTGTGCGCAACCGATATCCCCTTCCGCTGATGTCCACTGCTTTCGACCTGCTCCAAGGCGCCACCGTCTTCACCAAGTTGGACCTACGGAACGCATACCACCTCATCCGTATCCGACAGGGAGACGAGTGGAAGACTGCCTTTAACACCCCGTCTGGGCACTACGAATACCAGGTCATGCCCTTCGGACTCACCAATGCACCAGCTGTTTTTCAGGCCCTAATCAACGACGTCTTAAGGGACATGATTAACCTGTACGTTTTTGTCTACCTCGACGACATCCTTATCTTCTCCAAGACCGTGCAGGAGCACCGCCACCATGTCCGCCAGGTTCTCCAGAGGCTGCTACAGAACAATCTGTTCGCCAAGGCCCAGAAATGCGAATTTCATGTTCCCGAGGTCTCCTTTCTGGGATTTATTGTACGGACAGGCCAACTCCAAATGGACCCTGCCAAGACCCTGGCCGTCCGGGATTGGCCTACTCCCAAGTCCGTTAAGGAGGTTCAGCGGTTCTTAGGATTCGCTAACTTCTACCGCAAGTTCATCAGGAACTTCAGTTCTGTGGCAGCACCCATGTCAGACCTCACCAAAAGGACAGGTGGATCTTATGTCTGGTCTCCTCAGACAGAAAAGGCGTTCAAAGACCTCAAGGACCGCTTCTGCACGGCACCCATTCTGGTCCTCCCGGACACCTCCCAACCATTCATCGTGGAGGTGGACGCCTCGGACAGTGGTGTCGGCGCGGTGCTCTCTCAACGTTCGGAAGGAAAGCTGCACCCCTGCGCTTACTTCTCCCACCGCCTGAGTCCTGCGGAGTCCCGGTACGATGTGGGGGATCGAGAACTGCTAGCGGTCAAACTGGCCCTTGAGGAGTGGAGGCACTGGCTGGAGGGAGCGCAACATCCATTCCTGGTTTGGACTGACCACAAGAACCTGGAGTACCTCCAGCAAGCTAAGAGACTGAACCCTCGACAGGCTAGGTGGGCCCTGTTTTTCAGTCGGTTTGACTTCACCCTCTCGTACCGCCCCGGCTCCAAGAACACCAAACCTGACGCACTGTCCAGGCTATTCTCTGCCACTAACAGGGAGAATGAAGTTGGGCCTATTATCCCGGTGTCCCAGATTGTGGCCCCTGTCCGCTGGGGTATTGAGGAGGCTGTTCGACGAGCCCAACACCAGGACCCCGGTCCTGGGATGGGGCCACCGGGCCTCTTGTACGTCCCACATCAAGCCCGGGCCAAGGTTCTCCAGTGGGGTCACTCTTCCCCTCTCACCGCCCACCCGGGAGCTCGGAGGACCCTGGACTTCCTGAAAAGACGCTTCTGGTGGCCTAACATGGAGAAGGAAGTAAGGTCATTTGTCCTGTCCTGTGAGGTTTGCACCAGAACCAAGAACCCACGACAGCGTCCCCAGGGTCTCCTGCATCCTCTGACCATTCCCTGGCGTCCCTGGTCCCACGTGGCAGTCGACTTCATCACAGGTCTCCCTGAGTCACAAGGTAACACGGTCATTTTGGTCATAGTTGACAGATTCTCCAAGGCCTGCCGCTTCATACCACTGTGCAAACTCCCCTCTGCTCTTGAAACAGCTAAACTTATGTTCATGTCTTCCGAGTCTTTGGTCTTCCACAGGACATCATCTCAGACCGAGGGCCCCAGTTCTCCTCCCGAGTGTGGCACGGGTTCTGCAAGGTCATCGGAGCCACTGCCAGCCTCTCCTCTGGGTTTCACCCACAGTCCAATGGTCAGACGGAGAGGCTCAACCAGGACCTGGAAACCACCCTGCGAGGCCTGGCTATGGATAACCCGACATCGTGGAGCACCTGGCTGCCATGGGCAGAGTACGCCCACAACACCCTGCAGTCATCGGCCACTAAGCTGTCGCCATTCCAGTGCCAATTCGGGTTCCAGCCACCTCTGTTCCCGGACCAGGAGGAGGACGCGGGGGTGCCCTCAGTCAACCAATATGTGAGACGGTGTCGCAAGACCTGGAGCAAGGTCAGGAAGACCCTCATATAGACCTCCAGAACCAACCAGACTCAGGCCAACCGCCATAGAAGACCTGCACACGCTTTCCGCCCTGGGCAGCGGGTTTGGCTGTCCACTAAGGACCTTCCGCTGCGGGTGGAGAACCGCAAGCTTGCTCCTCGCTACATTGGCCCCTTCAAGGTGGTGCGCAGGGTGAACCCTGTCTCCTACCGGCTCCAGTTGCCCCGGACTCTGAGGATCAACCCCACTTTCCATGTTTCCCTGTTGCGGCCCGTACTGACATCTACGTATGCCCCTGCCCCTAGGAACCCCCCACCCCCCCGCATCTTCCAGGGGCAGACTGTGTTCACTGTGCATCGCCTGCTTGACTCCCGCCGGGTCCGCGGCGGGTTGCAATACCTGGTGGACTGGGAGGGCTATGGTCCTGAGGAGCGCTGCTGGGTTCCTGCTCGGGATGTCCTAGATAAAGAACTATGTCGGGACTTCCATTCGGCCCATCCGGATCGCCCTGGGAACGTCAGGAGACGCTCCTGGGGGGGGGGGTCCTGTTAGGACTAGGACTGTTTTGGCCTCTAGAGGCCGGTGTTATTTCCTTTTCGTGTCATGTTTATTTTGGCCTCTAGAGGCCGCCACTGTTCCTGTGTTTTGTGTTTTTGTTAATTGCCTGTTTAGTCCTAATTATCTTCACCTGTGTCCTTAATTAGTTTGTGTATTTATACCCCTGAGTTCAGTCCTCTTGTCACGGAGTCTTTGTGCTGTTATGTTTATCTCCAGTTTCCTCTGTACTGTGTTCTTTGTTTTTGCACTTTGCTTTTCTTTTGGATTTAGTAGTGACTGTGTTTTTTGGATTATACTCTTTGTTTTTTTTTGTTTTGTTTTGCCCTGTATATAGTGTATATAGTATAAATAAACCTTTTGATTCTTTTTCTACTTCCGCCTCACGCCTCTGCATTTGAGTCATCCCCCTGGTGGCCTAGTGGGGGTTTGCTGGATTATCACACTAACGAACCAGGTTCAAAACCCTAACAGACTTATAATTTTCCTGTTGTGCCTTTTCTTTTATTGTTCGGGTTTGTCTTATAGCTGTCTCCTTTTCGCACTCTTTCTTATGTTCATTTTTTCTTGTGTTGAAACTCCTTCCTGTCTCCCCAATGTAAGTTTTATTGCATAATTGACATGGAATCTCATATATGGTGTTGCATCTGTTGTCCGGATGTATTCTGTCTTTGGGATGAACCAGGATCTGACGGAGTGTTGTGTATGGTTTGACAGGTGTGTTAATGTTGTGTTTCCTCATTACTCTTTGAATGCGTTCAGTTATTCCCCTGATGTATGGTAATGTCACTACTCCCCTGTGTTCTTGTTTGTTAGTTTGTTTTTTCTCTTTCTTCTGTGTTTTGTTGTTCTTAACCTGTTCCACCCCTTTAGATATTGCCCATTGTGGATATTGACATGCCTTCAGTGCGTGTTGTATATGTTGTTCCTCCTGTTCTTTGTCCTGTGGATCTGTAATTATTGCTGTGCGTTCATGTAATGTTCTGACTACTGATATTTTGTGCATTATGGGGTGTTCGGAAGTCCAGTTTAAATATTGGTCGGTGTGTGTGGGTTTTCTGTGTACTTTTATTTTGATGTCCCCATCTTCTGTGTGATGTATTTTTAAATCCAAAAATGCTATTGACTGCTCCATTTCTTCTTCATGTGTGAATTTTATATTACCGGTATTATCTATGGTGTTGAGATGGTCGGTGAGTTGTTGAGTGTGTCCCCTCTTAACTTTTTCTAATATGTCATCCACGTAACATTTCCAGAGTGTTGGCCTGTATTCTGCTGGTATTGTAGTGAGTGCTTTCTGTTCCAGATCTTCCATGAAAAAGCCGCACATGATGGCTGATAGTGGGTCTCCCATGGCGAAACCTTCCTTTTGTCTGTAAATTGTATTCCTGAACTGAAAGTATGTGGATGTGGCGATGAATTGAAGGAGCTGAGTGATGTCTTGTACAGTGAGGTTTGTGCGTTTCTTGAGTGTCCTATCTGTTTTTAATTTTTCTTGTACTACCTGTATGGTGGCTTCCGTGGGTGTTCTGGTGAAAAGAGATATGACGTCGTGTGATATGAAAACTTCGTCTTGCTGCATTTTGATGTTTTTTAGTTCTTCTGCCAGTTGTTTTGAGTTTTTGCAGTGTTGGTCTGTGAGTCCTAGTAATGGTTTAATTATTTCGGTGAGTGCTTTTGATAAGTTGTATGTGACTGAACCAATGCTATCTACTATGGGGCGTAATGGTGTTCCTGGTTTGTGTATTTTTGGTGTGCCGTAAATCCTGGGGATGACGTTGGCTGTGGGTACTAAATGATTGTATGCCTGCTTATCTATTTTATTTTCATCGAGTAGTGGTTTGAGTAGTGCTTTAAGTTTCTTTTTCTTGTCTTCTGTTGGGTCTTTTTTTAATATTTCAAATGCATTGTCACTGAGTAATTCAATCATTTTTCATTCATATTCATCAGTGTCCATAATAACTGTTGTCCTGCCTTTATCTGCTGGGAGGATTGTGATGTCTTTATTTTTAGCTAATGTTCTCATGGCTTTGGCTTCCTGTTTGGTGATGTTACTGGGTGGTGGTTTGGCCGTTTTCAATATACCAGCTATTGCGTTTCTTAGTGCTGCTTTTTGTCCCTGATCCTGTATTTTCTCACATGCTAATTCAGTTGCCAGAATGAATTCATCGTGAGGTATATTGTTCGGTGTGACAGCGTAGTTGAGTCCTTTTGCTAATATACTGCGTTCTGCTTGTGAGAGTTTGTACCTTGATATATAATGAATCCATTTGTCGTTGATGTGTGCGTGCTCCGGTTCTGCCTTCTTTTTCTGTGCGATGAGTTTGTCCAGTTTTCGTATTTGTCGGGTTTTTGTCATGGTGAATTCCTGTTCGTGTATGTCTGCCAAGTGTCCGTGTAATGCTAATTCCATTTCCTTGTTTTGGGGAAACCGGCGTTTGAAAGTTTCCATCTCCCTATGTAGTTCGCTGTTGATATTATTGAGTTTGTCCGTTGTGCACCGTATCCGTTCTTTTACCAGAGTCATCCGCACTTTCCTGATCATCTTTTCCACGTTTCTGGTTGGAATTGGGTTCTTGATGTTCAGGCTGGCCGGTACGACTTCCTCATCCCGGCAGCGCAGATTGAATCTCAGGTGATTCCTGTAGCGTGCCCGTTTTCGTGTCAATCTCTCTATGCGGCGAAACTCCTTGATGCTTTCGTCTCCGTAACTTATTCTTAATCTTTCGATTACATTCATTATGTCTTATATTAAATATAGTTAGTTTTTTGTTTCTTTTTTATCAGACATCTAGTTTTTGGGTTTGTTTACCTGACATGTTTCGACGTACGACTGTCGTCTTCCTCAGAGTGTCACTGGATGTTATTGGTGACGCATCTTTTATCAGCTGATGATTCCGAAGGCGTGGCCTTCCTGTCTGGATTGACAGGTCGGTCACGCCTTCTACTGTACGCCAGCTATAAGACAAACCCGAACAATAAAAGAAAAGGCACAACAGGAAAATTATAAGTCAGCCATAACAGATCATTGCAAAAGGGAAAATCATATTATGGACTGGGGGAATGCCAGAGTCATCCGCACAGAAGATAATAAACATCAGCGCTGGATCAGGGAGGCCATGGAGATCCGTAAGCGAAGCCCGAGGACCATCAACCGAGATGAGGGAGCATACATGCTCTCCCATACCTGGAGTGCCATCTTGCAGGGGACGAACTGACAGTAGAAGGCGTGACCGACCTGTCAATCCAGACAGGAAGGCCACGCCTTCGGAATCATCAGCTGATAAAAGATGCGTCACCAATAACATCCGGTGACACTCTGAGGAAGACGACAGTTGTACGTCGAAACATGTCAGGTAAACAAACCCAAAAACTAGATGTCTGATAAAAAAGAAACAAAAAACTAACTATATTTAATATAAGATATAATGAACGTAATCGAAAGATTGAGAGATGTTGTTCCTCCTGACCTCTTCTGCTGCTCGCTACTACTACTGTTGTCATGCTGACCAAGGCTGTTGTGTTTCCCGCTTGTGGTCTCGTTACTTGTCACTTCCGGAAGGGGCAGTGCTGAAGTAAGTAGCTCGACTACGTAGCTCGATAGGGTTTACATGCACTAAGTAGCTCGGCTACAATCGCATAATCTAGGTCGCGTAGCTCGATTACGAGAAATCCAGTTTGGTTTGATTTCAGCCGAGCTAAGGTGGTTCCATGGCATTTAGAACTTCGATTTCAGTCGAGCTACGGCAGAAATTCGATTTTCTCTATGTGCATGTAAACGCACTGACTGTAGTGATATGGCAAAATGGATGGATGGATGGATATCCTTCCTGGCAAAAAAGCTCAAACCAATCTGTCCATTGTCTTCTGACCTCTCTTATCAACAAGGCATTTGTTTCCACCCAAAGAACTGTCACTCACTCAACTCAATGTTTTTTTTTTTTTTTCCGCACACCATTCTGTCTGTGTAAACTCTAGAGACTGTTGTGTGTGAAAACAAACTCCAGGAGATCAGCCGTTTCTGAAATACTCAAACCAGTCCATCTGGCTCAAATCAACACCCATGCCACAGTGAAAGAAAGTCACACTTCACAGTAAGATCACAATTTTTCCCATTCTGATGTTTGAACATTGTGAACATTAATTAGCTGAAGCTCTTGATTTGTATCTGCATGGTTTTATGCATCGTGCAGCTGTCAAGGGATCGGCTGATTAGAGAACTTCATCAAACAGCAGTTATTTAATAAAGTGGCCAGTGAGTGTATGCTGTTTATTGTACTTGGATGGATATAGATAGTTATTTATACACCTTGTTCTGTAATCTTCTAGCTTCTCTGTAAATGAACCATGAGGAGCCTGAGGGAAACAGTGCACTGTAGACTTGTATGTGGATGTATTGACATTAAAGATCTCTTGAATCTTGATGCTTGAAGGAGCACTGAAGGTGTCGATGTTTTGGGACTTGACAAGTATTACTTAAAAAAAACAAAACCTAATGGTCCATACATGAAATTCTGCTTCTCTGACTTGCCCAAGTGACTGATTTGTCCATATCAGTAGTAGGAAATGTTCCAATTTCATTATGTGAATCATTTTCCCATACTACCAAATTATTTCTGAAATATGAGATTATTATCTCATCTCATCTCATCTCATCTCATCTCATTATCTCTAGCCGCTTTATCCTGTTCTACAGGGTCGCAGGCAAGCTGGAGCCTATCCCAGCTGACTACGGGCGAAAGGCGGGGTACACCCTGGACAAGTCGCCAGGTCATCACAGGGCTGACACATAGACACAGACAACCATTCACACTCACATTCACACCTACGGTCAATTTAGGTGGTGTTTACATTAGACCGTATCAGCGGATCATCAGATTAACGTTTTTAAAAACGATTAGCGTGCACACAGCAACGCCAATACACGGATACGCTAATCACATGACTAATTTGGCACGCTGAAATGTGTCAGTGCGGCTCATCGCTTCCTCCTCAGCGGCTGCGCTCCAAATCACTCCGCCCTGAACAGTGAGTGCCCTCTGGAGGGTGCGCACTCCGGCCCTGCGCAGCTCACAGAGCGCGCGAGTGAAGTGCATGAGCTGTGATTCGGGACTGAGCCGCTGTGCGCAAGTCACTTACCACTTGCAAGTGGAAGGATGGCAAGCCTAAAGACAATCATAACTACACAATGGGCAGTATTTGCATCAGTATTTGCAGTATTTTCATACTTTTATACTCTTTAATGAAAGGTGATACAAGGCGGAAGTCCGCGCCGTTTTTCAGCAGTCACGTCACATGACCAACGGCAGCGAATCAGGAAGGTGGATGTCACAGTGACGTTGTCCAATGACGACGCCAGCTAGAGCTCAGCACAGCGTATCCGCGTATTCTCAATGTTTACACAGCACCGGACCAGACACGATCTGGATTGAATACGTGGACCCTGGCGGATTCCCGTTTCCCAGCGTTTCCAGGCGTTTTAATGTAAACGGACAGTGCATCCGCGAAGAAAACGAGACAGATATGGTCTAATGTAAACTTGGCCTTAGAGTCACCAGTTAACCTAACCTGCATGTCTTTGGACTGTGGGGGAAACCGGAGCACCCGGAGGAAACCCATGCGGACACGGGGAGAACATGCAAACTCCACACAGAAAGGCCCTCGCCGGCCACGGGGCTCGAACCCGGACCTTCTTGCTGTGAGGCGACAACGCTAACCACTACACCACCGTGCCACCCGAGATTATTATTATTATCATTAAAATGCTTTTTGCAGTATATTTTCAGCTTCATAGTTTTCAAAAAGTACACACACCTTTATCTCGAGGGTCATCGGACAGGGCAAAAGCTTTTAGAGCACCGTATTCATCAATACTGATAAAATTGCTCATCACTGAGATGAC
This sequence comes from Neoarius graeffei, assembly GCF_027579695.1. Lineage (NCBI taxonomy): Eukaryota > Metazoa > Chordata > Actinopteri > Siluriformes > Ariidae > Neoarius > Neoarius graeffei. The sequence continues at coordinate 91,849,204 of NC_083575.1, read as the reverse complement.
TATAGAGAATCATGGACACGTCTGTTAGATGTCCGATGATGAAATTGTGTGTAGTGATATCAGTCGGTGTCTTGTCACAGCGCCTCATGGATTTTAAATATTTTGCCATGTTATTCATGCTGTGTGGTTAGCCCCTCCCCCACTGTGCTGTAAATAGTCAATGAGTATGTGAGTAAGCGATGACCCGAGGATGAGGAGAGCCGGAGTTCGGTTCGATTTGATTAATAATATTTATTACAGCCTTGTTTTCTTTCCTCGCCTTTAATGAGATCTGTGTGTGTGGGGGGAGTGAATCACATCATTCAGCTCTTAAAGAGGAAATGAAAAAAGTGCTGGAGGACACACACACACACACACACAAACACTTTGCATTGCATTGCTTTAATAACTATACACAATTGAAGCAGAGACAAATTACAATAAGTATGGAATAAAACACAAGGGAAATAATCAATGTCAGAGTGGTGGGATGAAGCTGAGTTACTTTTAACACCATGAAGTTGATTATTTTCCTACAGCAGCATGTCCTCATGTGTTTTAGTCCTCCACCAATTCATGACATTAATGGCATTTAGCAGATCTTATCCAGAGCGACGTACAACGCACCCAGAGCAGCCTGGGGAGCAGTTGGGGGTTCAGTGCCTTGCTCAAGGGCATTTCAGCCATTCCTGCTGGTCCAGGGAATCGAACCAGTGACCTTTTGGTCCAAAAGCTGCTTCTCTAACCATGAGGCCATGGCTTCTCAAGTCCTACCAATTTTATCGCTTGTCAGGGTAACAAGAAAGCATAGAATGTAAACTCCTCTGTCATCATTTTCATTTTTTGTCAGACATCTTTCTAAAAACAAAAAGTTTACAGAGGGCACATTGTGCTAACGTATACGCTTATACTATGAAGTATTTGTAAGTAAGTATTTGATATGTATTTATTTGCATCTGTTTCAACATGTAACCCAAATGCAAAAGGAGGCATGTTTCATTTATCTGGTGTGTTTTTACCCTTCATGCAGGGGCGCAGCTAGGATTTTTGAACTGGGGGGGACTGAGCTGTCAGCAAATGATTCCATTTTGTGTAAATGCATATATGTACTGAAGCTTCAGTATACATTAGAATTGTGAGTTTTCTAACTGAATGAACATTGGTAGACAAAGGCCTACCTGGTCAACACTAGCCATACATGATCAAATTGTTATTTGTCTGGTATGTTAATCACACTCCAAAACTTCATGTCTTCTGCATGTTTTATTTAAACATTTGCTGATCTCAGCAGGATGAAAAATCTCATCACAGAAACTTTAACTGTAACTTCTAACAAAAAGGGAAATGTTCAAAAATCTCATCTCATTATCTCTAGCTGCTTTATCCTGTTCTACAGGGTCGCAGGCAAGCTGGAGCCTATCCCAGCTGACTACGGGCGAAAGGCGGGGTACACCCTGGACAAGTCGCCAGGTCATCACAGGGCTGACACATAGACACAGACAACCATTCACACTCACATTCACACCTACGGTCAATTTAGAGTCACCAGTTAACCTAACCTGCATGTCTTTGGACTGTGGGGGAAACCGGAGCACCCGGAGGAAACCCACGCGGACACGCGGAGAACATGCAAACTCCGCACAGAAAGGCCCTTGTCGGCCACGGGGCTCAAACCCGGACCTTCTTGCTGTGAGGCGGCAGCGCTAACCACTACACCACCGTGCCGCCCATGTCCAAAAATTAATAACAAAATAAAATTGAAATGATTCACACTCGTGCCTTCATGTAAATGATTAGAAACATAAAATTTGTATGAAAACAGAAGTATAAACACTTGAACAACAGATTCACACAAATAAAAATAAAAAGTTTTTTTTCCAATAAACAAAATTGATAGAAAAAAAAAATTCCCTCTGCAGCCAAACAAATTTACCGTCTAGAAACAGACTCAATAGATCCCAAAAACATCTCTCCGTCGCTTCCCAGTTTAAAAACTGGGACATCATGGAACATGGAATTCGAAAAAAATGGACAGTTAATGAAATGAAATGAAAACCCCAACGTTTATGCTGGTAGATGTTAGATTTCAATGCTTTTCCGACTTCAAACTTCCAACTTACGAGTACAACTGAATGCACCATTAGTCGTAGCAGAAACACCAAATGGATGAGCTGTGCAGTGTTATTAACCGAGAATTACGTGGAAAATTGAACACCTTGCTTTCCCAACTCTGCAAGGATCTGCTCCAGCCTTTACCCTTCTTGAATCGGTGTAATGTGGATTGATCACAGACAAGGCTACTGCTGCTGCCATTTCAACTTTGTGCTGCAATGTAAGTTAGTCTAACTAACGGAACATTAATCCTCACTTTTTCTACCTATGTTTGGCGCCTTACGTAGGGACGGTGGGGGGGGACAGATAGGGTCACTATAAATCTGGGGGGGACATGTCCCCCCATCCCCAGTGCCATCTGCGCCCTTGCCCTCATGTAAACCCCCCCCCCCCCCCCCCCCCCGGAAAAAAAAATTGGAGAAAAGGGCACATTCATACTAATCAATGAGCCAAGAGGTCTCCATCACAGTAGCAGCTGGTGTTAAGAATTAAGAGTTTCAGTTATCAAGAGATTTTCCATCCAGGCTGTTCGAGGGCAGGTCAGAGCCAGTGCCTAATCTCGAATCTGTTCTTCACATTTTAACAGCTAAAGAACTGTGACAGGAAACGTGGTTGAGATTGACACCAACACTTAAACCAAGAACCACTTACATCATGGGCTGCCGGTGGGATTATCAAGATGAACAAAACCAATTAAAATTTGGTGACCACCATTTGTATCAATAAATAAAAAAACAAAAACAAAATAAAAACCAAAATGGAGCTACTGTAACATCAAGTCTGCCTCATTCACAGGTCTGAAATAGATCCAGAAATAAACCTCAATACATACCAGAGCATCAGTGACGCAGTAGCTCACATCGCCATACCATGAAAAACCAGACTCGTTTATAATTAGCGAAGTTGTTCTTCATGAGAACAATTTGACCCTCCAAACAAAACAATCTGTATCAAAAGCCACTGAAAACTCAGGGAGGAGTAGCGATTTTTGTGAACTGTGGATGGACGATGGACGTCATGTGATGGCAACTAATAAATACTACACGTGATTTCAGATCGCACTGGAATCTGTTCTGCTTGAGCTGTGAATCATGCGTGTTATCTCTCAGCTTCATTATTCTTATTTATCCATGTGTTCGAAACAGTTGTGCTTGGTGCTAACATTGCTGGGAGGACGGATATGTATTTGGCCTGTTTGACAAATCAGGGTACACTTTCCAGGTCCACAATAATCCAAAAGTCAAACCCCAGGTTTTTGTGTTTCTCTGCTGCCAAAAATGACTTTTTGAGCTGGAAATGAACTGTGCAGAGTTTCAGAGCTACAGGTCATATACTGGGCGTGTCACTGTGGTGAGAAGAAGCGTATAGATAGTTTTCACATGACATCACAGAGTCGGGGATTCCCTAGTGGCGGCCATCTTGCGGGTCAAGCTTACCATATGGGTCACTGAGCACACATTGTAACGCGCGAGTACAAAGTCTTCAAAAGAACCCAAGCAGGCTATTTAAAGCTAGCAATGGTGCACACCTGTTGTATTCACGGCTGTCATAATAGGTCAGATGATGAAGTCAAGCGGAGCTTTTATGGAATTCCCACTGTACGGGAGCACGAAGGCGAGCAAACAAAGAAACTCAGCATACAAAGGAGAAATCTATGGCTTGCAAGAATCAACCACAAGGATTATCAGCCTTCCAAACACAGCAAAGTCTGCTCCGATCATTTTATAAGTGGTAAGTTGTTTAAATAAACAATCAATTGTGTTTAAGTTTGTTTTTGGAAACCAAAACATCATGTAAACAATCTCTGGAGAATGCCTAACTGGAACCGCTGAGTGTACGTTTACATTGTAATGTACACTTAATATCGCTCGTTTGTCACGTTTCTATTTGACACTTGTCACTTCACTCATGCAAGGGTCATTTTTGAAAAACATTTTAGTTCTATTCTGTATGCAGGGATGCAAACAGCGCGCCTTTTGGCGGATGCCGCCTTTTTCACGGCTGAATCGCGCAGATCCGATTTTTTTTTTTTTAGGGGGGGCGTTGGAGTGTCTCATCTCATCTCATCTCATTATCTCTAGCTGCTTTATCCTTCTACAGGGTTGCAGGCAAGCTGGAGCCTATCCCAGCTGACTACGGGCGAAAGGCGGGGTACACCCTGGACAAGTCGCCAGGTCATCACAGGGCTGACACATAGACACAGACAACCTTTCACACTCACATTCACACCTACGGTCAATTAAGAGTCACCAGTTAACCTAACCTGCATGTCTTTGGACTGTGGGGGAAACCGGAGCACCCGGAGGAAACCCACGCAGACACGGGGAGAACATGCAAACTCCACACAGAAAGGCCCTCGCTGGCCCCGGGGCTCGAACCTAGGACCTTCTTGCTGTGAGGCGACAGCGCTAACCACTACACCACCGTGCCGCCGCGTTGGAGTGTCTGATTATAATTTCAAAGTAAATTCTGTCTTAAAATTACTAAATAAGCAAATCCGTTACAGTCCATGAAACATAGGAAGTATAAGGATGAGAAAAAAACTGAATCGGAAAGCTGCGCACATTTGCGCAGCTTCGCGCAAATGTGTACAGCTTTCCGATGCAAAGTAATATTGCACAGTATTCATAATAGTAGTAAGACAGTTTCAGTAAATAAAATACATGAGTGTGCCAAGTGATTGAAAAACTGACTATATAACTTTATAAATTCGTCCGAGATAATGTAGCCGGTAATGGCGATGGTCCTTTGTTTGCCCCACAATATGGCGGCTGGAGGGCGTTCCCTGGAATGCCGTGACGTCAGTGAAAACTGTCTATTGACAGCATTTCTAAAACTGACCACATTTCTTATAGTCCACAAGAGGAAGGGATACAAAGTGAAAAACTCTTGAAATGGATATCATGAGTGTTAAATACAAATTTTCAAGTCCATCCTGTGCAGTGATGTTTGTACACAGTGGTGACTGTAATAATGACTGAAGTGGTGATGATCTTTGTGGTTTCCTGGAGAGGACACTATTTATCAGACTCACATTTCAACCACATGTGAAGCTCCGCTGCAAATCAAATGTGTCTCCCATCTGTTTCTTGTTCTGATTTTACTGAGCAACAACAGAGTCTTCTGCTTCAAAAGGGACAAATATTTTCTTCAAAATCATTTACAACCTTATTGTAGGGTGAGTGGTTTCCAGAGAGGACATTTCTGATGGATAAAGTATCCTGTCAGAGACACTTGGCTTACAAAAAAAAAGAAGTAATTTCCACTGAAATATCTTTCTATTGTGAATGAAAATACAGTATTTGTCCCAAAGTAAAACCAAGTTAGTGCTAAAAAATGCCATTCTGAATTTAACCAGTAAAATCTAAGTGTGATAATTAAAGTAGAATTAAATGAAATGACCACAAGGTTGGCGGCACGGTGGTGTAGTGGTTAGCGCTGTCGCCTCACAGCAAGAAGGTCCAGGTTCGAGCCCCGTGGCCGGCGAGGGCCTTTCTGTGCGGAGTTTGCATGTTCTCCCCGTGTCCGCTTGGGTTTCCTCCGGGTGCTCCGGTTTCCCCCACAGTCCAAAGACATGCAGGTTAGGTTAACTGGTGACCCTAAATTGACCGTAGATGTGAATGTGAGTGTGAATGGTTGTCTGTGTCTATGTGTCAGCCCTGTGATGACCTGGCGACTTGTCCAGGGTGTACCCCGCCTTTTGCCCGTAGTCAGCTGGGATAGGCTCCAGCTTGCCTGCGACCCTGTAGAACAGGATAAAGTGGCTAGAGATAATGAGATGAGACCACAAGGTCAAAACTGAGCCACATTTGACTTGTAAACTTATTTATAAGAACTTATAAGAGACATTAGTGCTGTAGGTAGGGCTGTAGGTGTGGCTCTGTAAAATAAGGTAGAAGAAACTCCAGCAGATATATACACACTGGACCTGCAGGAGTTAGTTGGTGTTCTTCAAGAAGACACCCATGATTGTGAAATGTCCCATGTAGATGTACTGTATATTGTTTTAATGGCATGGCTCTGTGGTGGCTTTCTCACCCATAGGAAAGCAGACTAGTTCTTTGAAGGTATGTAAGTTGAACCAACTCTGAACCAGCACCAGCTCAGAGCTAGCATCTGGTTCACATTAGTGGAAAGGGGGTAAATTAAGTCACCCCCCCCAAAAAAAAAAGGAAACAAACTTATTAGCACCCACAATTTTGTGCTACAAGGCAGCTAAGCTGCTAACTAGCTAACTAAATTTCTAGAAGGTAGTGACAGCTAGCTCACTAGTCCTATTCATAAACATGCAACATAACTTTATACTGAAAAATAACAAGCTGTACTGGTTAAGATTGAGATGTCAATCACATTCATTACCATTTCAATGATTGGTAGTGTAGTTGGTTATGAGGTTCCGCCCCTTTGAGATTGAAATCTCTCAATGATCTGGAGAAGCCATGTGTTAACATAGAACAAGTGCAGTTTTGCCTTTTTACCAGGAGTAATCAATAAGAGAGATTTTATTTCTATATTTGATATACAAACTGACAGACACACTGACCCGTATGTTGCATCATGCTTCACTGAGACTGACAGACACAAGGGCCATGCCTCCTTGACGGAGACTGACAGACACAGGGGCCACGCCTCCTTCACTGAGACTAATGCTGTGTTCACATATATACCAGTACGATAGTGGTATAACTGTATCGGTACAAAGTATACCGGTACAGTTTAGTGCATCTGTCCACACTAGCGAGAAATGTTTGCGGTTTTCTTTCACGGTAGTTGAAATGCGCGTGCGCGAAATGTTTCCGTGGTTACCGAATAACTTCCTTCCGAGAATATGGCGGCTGAAACAACGTGTGTGTGCTTTTTGTTGTCAATGTACGGTCTGTATTTCTGGTGGTCATTTATTCAGTCGAATCGTATAAAACGCGCGAGGCAGTTGAGAAAGAAACAAACGAATCTCCGTTCTTCACTATTTTATTCAGCGAAGACATCGATTGAGGTGTGTGACTTTGCGCATGCGTATTATATTTGTATCGATACAGAACCGCTTCATCTGTCCACACTAAAGCGAAGCGCTACAGTACCGATACTGTACCGGTACGAAACCCATACATTTGTGGGTTTCGTACCGATACAGTTATACCGCTACAGTACCGGTATAGTTGTTAGTGTGGACAGGTGTTGCGGTACAAAAGTAGTATCGTATCGGTACGAAATCCCTAGTGTGGACAGGGTATTTGACACACTCAAGGGCCACGCCTCCTTCACTGAGACACACACAGGGGCCACGCCTCCTTCACGGAGACACACACGGGGCCACGCCTCCTTCATGGAGACACACACGGGGCCACGCCTCCTTCACGGAGACACAGGGGCCATGCCTCCTTCACGGAGACTGACACATAGAGGCTCCACCTCCTACACAGACAAACACATTACTGATGCATTTTAATGAAATTTTACAGGAAGTCAGACATCACATGGAGTGGACTTACCCACACACACAGCAGCTGACTGCTGACAGACACACTGACCCTTATGTTGCATCATGCTTCACTGAGACTGACAGACACAAGGGCCATGCCTCCTTGACGGAGACTGACAGACACAGGGGCCACGCCTCCTTCACTGAGACTAATGCTGTGTTCACATATATACCGGTACGATAGTGGTATAACTAGGGTTGCCACATCTGAGTTGTAAAAAACCGGGACACATCGGTCGGCGGCCGCGCCTGCGCGCACGTACAAGCGCGGGGGTTGAGGGCTGCGGACACGCACATCTACGATGCCTTATGCCTTATGTGAATGTTCACGTTTAAAAATAAAACAGTTCAACTGGTGCAGTTAGGCGTTTAGTTAAAATTCATTTTGTCTTCTTAACCCTTAAATGGGCACTACCACAAATATTATTACAAAAAATAATTTCATATGGGAATGATCTTATTTGGACGCCAATATTTTTTTTAACAAATATTTAATAGTAGGCTAACAGCCCCCTGAAGACCATGCATCTTACTTTGAAGCTTTAGGCCAAGTTTTAATTACATACAAAAATAAAAGAAAATACATTTGACTCCATAAACAAGTTTTGACATTTGTCTCTTCATAACAATAGTAGGGGTTAACAGAGTAAACAGTTATTTTTATAGGGATAATCTTTTTTGCCCCCCTCCCTTCTTTATCAGTGCAGGTTTTGAACAATGTTGAATGTCACATGTCTTTTTTTCTTTTTGACAGGTACCGGATCTTCTACTTCATTCTGTCCGACTCCCTCATCGTCTGTCTCTCCTCCCATTCCGTTTCCAAATCAAAATAATACAAATATAATCAAAATAATTTCTCTCAGTCTGCTTCGTTGTTGTTTTAGCCTTTTCTCTGGAGAACTGAACTTTAAAAGTTAGACTACCGTATCATACCAAATAGCCCTAATCCTTTGTTTTAATCACAAGAGAGAGGTGCTATGTTATTGGGACAACTGATTTATTCATTTCTCACGCCAGTGTTCAGGCATTCTTTTTTGATATATTTAATGATTTATTTAATGATTCATTTATTGATGAAATTGGCCCAGGCTTTAGAACCAGCCTTTATCAGAATCAGAACATAGGAAGTAGACAGACAGCCTACTCGCGCACCGACCAAGGGAACTCTCACCTATTGTTTGGTATTACGGTATTCCAGTATCTTTGATTTCGCGCGGCCGCCGTTGTATTGACCACGATCACCTAGCAACGGCGACTGGCTGCGTGCGCAAACATTTGGTGAGGCCACACAAGTAGCTGCCTACAATATGCCCGCTTACGTGAAAACTATTAATATGTTAAGTGGCTGCGAGAAACATTAATGATTTGTGTTTATTTCAATGGGGGATAATGTGAGGAAGTAAAAAACCGGGACAAAATGTGTCCCGGGAAGGTTATTCCATTTTCCTGGACATTTTCCATTTTCCACAAAAAAACCGGGACAATCCCGGAAAAACCTGGACGTGTGGCAACACTAGGTATAACTGTATCGATACAAAGTATACCGGTACAGTTTAGTGCATCTGTCCACACTAGCGAGAAATGTTTGCGGTTTTCTTTCACGGTAGTTGAAATGCGCGTGCGCAAAATGTTTCCGTGGTTACCGAATAACTTCCTTCCGAGAATATGGCGGATGAAACAACGTGTGTGTGCTTTTTGTTGTCAATGTACGGTCTGTATTTCTGGTGGTCATTTATTCAGTCGAATCGTATAAAACGCGCGAGGCAGTTGAGAAAGAAACAAACGAATCTCCGTTCTTCACTATTTTATTCAGCGAAGACATCGATTGAGGTGTGTGACTTTGCGCATGCGCATTATATTTGTATCGGTACAGAACCGCTTCATCTGTCCACACTAAAGCGAAGCGCTACAGTACCGATACTGTACCGGTACGAAACCCATACATTTGTGGGTTTCGTACCGATACAGTTATACCGCTACAGTACCGGTATAGTTGTTAGTGTGGACAGGTGTTGCAGTACGAAAGTAGTATCGTATCGGTACGAAATCCCTAGTGTGGACAGGGTATTTGACACACTCAAGGGCCACGCCTCCTTCACTGAGACACACACGGGGCCACGTCTCCTTCATGGAGACACACACGGGGCCACGCCTCCTTCACGGAGACAGACACGGGGGCCATGCCTCCTTCACAGAGACTGACACATAGAGGCTCCACCTCCTACACAGACAAACACATTACTGATGCATTTTAATGAAATTTTACAGGAAGTCAGACATCACATGGAGTGGACTTACCCACACACACAGCAGCTGACTGCTGACAGACACACTGACCCTTATGTTGCATCACATTTATCATTTGCAGGCATAAAATGTCAAAGACAATCCCGTCAGTGAGAGACCAGTGAGAGATGTTTGGCAGGAAGTCATATCCCCACAGGCTGAGTCCACAGGAAAACATCAATACACACTGCAGATTAAAGGTTCAGTTCACTAAATGTTCATCACATGTCTTCCTGAGATGAAGCCTGAGCATGTTAGTTCCAGTCACAACACAATCGTGCTGATATAACACACGCTCCTCACTGTCAGAGGGAAAAGCAGATTTCTATATGAAACGCATCGCGGAACTGAATACGTGTCACGTAGGATTTAAAAAATGGGTTGTTCTGAAAATCCTGGACGATGAATCCATTTCTCACAGCTTCCGTCTTCAGCTCTGTGCTTTTCTCTGGTACAAAGATGGAGTGGGATTTCTGTTTCTTTCTAGGTGTTCTAAGGAAAAGCGTTACAGTAAGTAAGGTATAAAACACTCCATGCTGTGCTCTTATAGGAAAATGATCAATGACAGGATGGTGTGATGAATTGTAAGTTGATTATTTTCCTATAACAGAACATTCCAAGGTGTTTTATTCCTCTTATACCACAGGAATCTGCCAAGAATTACAATTTATTGATTAAAGAATGACTTGCCATACTTTTTGTCCATTTCCAGTTACGTTTAATGTTGGGGAACATTTTAAAAGTATAAACTCATTTATCCTGAAGATGTTGGAAATTTTAGTTACAGCTTCACTTCTGACTGTTCAAGTGCTGACACTGGAGACTCCTTCCATAAATGTTAAATCTTCTTCTTCTTTTGGCTGCTCCCGATTAGGGGTCGCCACAGCGGATCTTTCGCCTCCATTGCTCCCTGTCTTCCGCATCCTTCTCTACCACACCTGCCACTTTCATGTCCTCTCTCACCACATCCATGTATCTCCTCTTTGGCCTTCCTCATTTTCGTTTACCTGGCAGCTCCATCCTCAACATTCTCCTTCCAACATGCTCTGCATTTCTTCTCAGGATGTGCCCAGACCATCTCAGTCTCATCTCTCTTAGCTTCATTCCCAAGCTCTCAACATGTGCTGTCCCTCTGATGTTCTCGTTCCTTATCCTGTCCAACCTCCCATCGCAAACCTTAACATCCTCAACTCCGCCACCTCCAACTTTGCCTCCTGTCTCTTCGTTAAGGGTACGGTCTCCAATCCATACATCACAGCTGGTCTCACTACTGTCTTATACATCTTACCTTTCACTTTTGCTGGGACTTTCCTATCACAAATGACTCCCGAAATCCTTCTCCAACTGCTCCACCCTGCCTGCACTCTCTTTCTCACCTCACTATCGCAGCCCCCATTTTCCTGCACAGTCGACCCCAGGTACTTGAATTCACCAACTTTCTTTATGTATACTCCTTGCATCTTCACTACACTCTCATCCCCATTCTCATTGATACACATGCATTCTGTTTTGCTACTGCTCACCTTCATTCCTCTTCGTTCCAATGCATACCTCCATCTCTCCAAACCCAACTCAACCTCCTTTCTATTTTCACCACATATCACAATATCATCTGCAAACATCATGTTCCATGGTGACTCTTGCCTCACTTCGTCTGTCAAGCTATCCATCACTATGGCAAACAAGAAAAGACTCAAAGCAGATCTTTGATGAAGTCCCACCTTGAACCATTCAGTCGTTCCAACTGCACACCTCACTGCTGTTTCACTGTTCTCATACATGTCTTGCACCACTCTAATATACTTCTCATTCACTCCACTCTTTCTCATACAATACCATAACTCATCTCTCAGCACTCTATCGTATGCCTTCTCCAGGTCTACAAACACACAATGTAGCTTTCTCTGGCCTTCCCTGTACTTCTCCATTAACATTCTTAAAGCAAAAATTGCATCCAACGTGCTCTTCCTTGGCATAAACCCGTACTGCTGTTCACAAATTGCTACCTCTCTTCTCAGTCTCACCTCCAATGCCCTTTCCCATAACTTCATGGTGTGGCTCATCAATTTTATCCCTCTGTAATTACTGCAGCTCTGTACATCTCCCTTATTCTTGTATATTGGGACTAGCATGCTCTTTCTCCATTCATTCGGCATTTTCTCATTCTCTAGGATCTTATTAAACAATCTCGTTAGGAACTCCACAGCCATCTCACCCAAACATCTCCAAGCCTCAATTGGGATACCATCTGGGCCGACTGCTTTCCTAGTCTTCATTCTTTTCATGGCTGCCCTCACCTCATCCTTACTAACCAACTCTGCTTCCTGATGTGCTGTCTCCAGTGAATCTGACCTTTTCTCTCTTGGATTCTCCTCATTTAATAAATCCTCAAAGAACTCTTTCCACCTTCTTAATACAGTGGTGCTTGAAAGTTTGTGAACCCTTTAGAATTTTCTATATTTCTGCATAAATATGACCTAAAACATCATCAGATTTTCACACAAGTCCTAAAAGTAGATAAAGAGAACCCAGTGAAACAAATGAGACAAAAATATTATACTTGGTCATTTATTTATTGAGGAAAATGATCCAATATTACAGTGGCAGCCATTGAATTTGTTCCACGTTTCCGTGACTGGCCCTCAGCAGGCCCTTGGCCGTCCCCTGACTGGTTCATGACTGTCTGCCGATTGGTCCGTGCAGATAATTTATCCCCCACAATGACGTAGTCAATGCAGTCCTGACTGGTGATGCCCCTAAGCAGCTTGTGTGAAAACCAGCTGCTGTCCCTCATTTTTCCACGGGGAGGAGCAGTGATTGTCCGTTTCACAAAGTAGGTTTATCAAACGCTGAGAACAGCTGATTTCAGTTAGTTAATTCAACCCAGAGGACTTTCACCGGGAGTTAAAAAGCCATAAGATTTTAATGCGCTCATACAGCGAGTTTGAATATGTTTATATATAATTGAAATAAAAGATAGATTGATTGATTGAAGTACGCATGCTCTCTACATAAACACTGTCTAGTGCAGCATGGATAGGCATAAATAAATAAATAAATAAATAAATAAATACAGCCTCCGCTACTGTCTAGTCCCAGAGAGGCTCGGCGTAGTCCACTGATGAAACTATTTGGCTGTCCTACTACGAGGCAACTACTTGTCTCAATACTAGGCCTTTTGTAGTAGTATTAATAATGATATTTGCCTACTGAAAAGTGATCAGGTGAAAAGTTGAAGCCGCAGCAAGACCTTTGCTATTAAGCCTTTTGTAGGTTAAACAGGCTTCAGCAGACAACGTCCTGGAAAGGCTGTGTTTTTCTTTGGTTTGATGAGCCTAAAATTTAATCTTTAAACATTATGGTTTCAGCAGTTCGCTTAAACATTGGAGGCTGCGGAGTCGGCCTGCAAGATTTCCCGATACTTGTTTAAGATGACAAACTTCATAGTAAGGAGAAAATAATTCCACAGTATTTAGTGCCTCGTCAGTCTCAAAAATTAATAGTGAAGGACCAACGCGAATTAAGTCCCAAAAAAACATCTCGTCGGCCTATATTTTACATTTTCAAAAAAGTCCGGAATTGGAAGTCGGTCAGTGGAGTGTAATGAAGTGTCTCATTCACTAAACACAAAAGGTCGGAAAACAGTGGAGAAAACAGCGATTGCTTAAATAGGCTACTAATGGTTTACATTAGTAATTTAATGTGTGTGACAAATAAATTCATTGATTAAATGGATAAAGAAGCGAATACTCCAAAGCTCAAAATTCAGGAAAGTGGCTCCGGTGTCGTAAGTGCACAAGAACAGTTATTTGAAAGTTAACCTAATGAATTTGTGCGTGCGCGTGCGATTTCATGAAGAACCGGGACAATTGGCATTCGGTGAAAGATTCACACCTCTGACATTATATTCGTGCGCGCCCTCTCGCCCACTGTTGCTTCGTTTTCCCGATTTACACGCGTGTCTGAAGATGGAGTTTTCAGAAATCTCCACTCTGCCCAGAGTTTGCAAAAGTAGCTGTTTTCAGTGACTGAAACCTCCGTATAGGTGTGAATGAGAGGTGCAACCGAATAAATAAACATGCATCTTTTTTATCCGGCTACATGTAGGCTATCACTGCGCAAAGCCTCTAATGTTGAAATGGTAGTAATATTTGTTAAAATAATAGTAGGCTAATTTCCACATTAATCGGTAAAATGGCACAAGGGATGTGATGGGGGGATGGCCGTTTTATAAGGGGAATGATTTGAGATTTTTATTTCAGAAGGGGGATGCCTCCCCCCACATCCCCCCTCAACTCAAGTACTGCGTATAAGGCCACCGGACATAGGCCCTTCGATTTCCATCACTAGAGCGCGTCAAATTACTTTCGGTTTTGCCAGCATGGACGCGCTTCTTTTAAATGAAGGCACAGATGTGTCAGACAGCGACAAAACGGTAAAGAATAAGGTGGGGTTTACATTAGACCATATCAGCGGATCATCAGATTAACGTTTTTAAAACGATTAGTGTGCACACAGCAACACCAATACACGATTTGCGTGCACACAGCAACACCAATACACGGATACGCTCGGCTCCGCAGGCATCCTGCACTCCAAATCACTCCGCCCTGAACAGCGAGTACCCTCTGGAGGGTGCGCACTCTGGCCCTGCGCAGCTCACAGAGCATGCGAGTGAAGTGCACAAGCAGTGATTTGGGACTGAGCCGCTGTGTGTGTGATCTCAGTGCATATCACTTACCACTTGCAAGTGGAAGGATGGCAAGCCTAAAGACAATCATAACTACACAATGGGCAGTATTTGCATCAGTATTTGCAGTATTTTCATACTTTTATACTCTTTAATGAAAGGTGATACAAGGCAGAAGTCCGCACCGTTTTTCAGCAGTCGCGTCACATGACCAACGCCAGCGAATCAGGAAGGTGGATGTCACAGTGACGTTGTCCAATGACGACGCCAGCTAGAGCTCAGCACAGCGTATCCGGGTATCCGCGTATTCTCAGTGTTTACACAGCACCGGACCAGACACGATCTAGATTGAATATGTGGACCCTGGCGGATTCCTGTTTCCCGGCGTTTCCAGGCGTTTTAATGTAAATGGACAGTGCATCCACAAAGAAAACGAGACAGATACGGTCTAATGTAAACTTGGCCTAAGTGGAGATGGGCTTGGCTAAATGAAATGGGCGATTGTTAGGGTTTTGCTGGGATTCGAACCTGGTTCGTTGGTGTGATAATCCAGCAAACCCCCACTAGGCCACCAGGGGGATGACTCAAATGCAGAGGCGTGAGGCGGAAGTAGAAAAAGAATCAAAAGGTTTATTTAAACTATATACACTATATACAGGGCAAAACAAAAGACAAAAAAAAAACCAAAGAGTATAATCCAAAAGAAAAGCAAAGTGCAAAAATACAAAAGCTAAGAAGATCAAAAAACACAGTACAAAGGAAACTGGAGATAAACATAACAGCACAAAGACTCCGTGACAAGAGGACTGAACTCAGGGGTATAAATAGACAAACTAATTAAGGACACAGGTGAAGATAATTAGGCAATTAACACAAACTCAAAACACAGGAACAGTGGCGGCCTCTAGAGGCCAAAATGAACACGACATGAAAAGGAAATAACAGCGGCCTCTAGAGGCCAAAACAGTCCTAGTCCTAACAGGACCCCCCCCTCTAGGAGCGTCTCCTGACGTTCCCAGGGCGATCCGGATGGGCCGAATGGAAGTCCCGACATAGTTCTTTATCAAGGACATCCCGAGCAGGAACCCAGCAGCGCTCCTCAGGACCATAGCCCTCCCAGTCCACCAGATATTGCAACCCGCCGCGGACCCGGCGGGAGTCAAGCAGGCGATTCACAGTGAACACAGTCTGCCCCTGGAAGATGCGGGGGGGTGGGGGGTTCCTAGGGGCAGGGGCATACGTAGACGTCAGTACGGGCCGTAACAGGGAAACATGGAAAGTGGGGTTGATCCTCAGAGTCCGGGGCAACTGGAGCCGGTAGGAGACAGGGTTCACCCTGCGCACCACCTTGAAGGGGCCAATGTAGCGAGGAGCAAGCTTGCGGTTCTCCACCCGCAGTGGAAGGTCCTTAGTGGACAGCCAAACACGCTGCCCAGGGCGGAAAGCGTGTGCAGGTCTTCTATGGCGGTTGGCCTGAGTCTGGTTGGTTCTGGAGGTCTGTATGAGGGTCTTCCTGACCTTGCTCCAGGTCTTGCGACACCGTCTCACATATTGGTTGACCGAGGGCACCCCCGCGTCCTCCTCCTGGTCCGGGAACAGAGGTGGCTGGAACCCGAATTGGCACTGGAATGGCGACAGCTTGGTGGCCGATGACTGCAGGGTGTTGTGGGCGTACTCCGCCCATGGCAGCCAGGTGCTCCACGATGTCGGGTTATCCATAGCCAGGCCTCGCAGGGTGGTTTCCAGGTCCTGGTTGAGCCTCTCCGTCTGACCATTGGACTGTGGGTGAAACCCAGAGGAGAGGCTGGCAGTGGCTCCGATGACCTTGCAGAACCCGTGCCACACTCGGGAGGAGAACTGGGGCCCTCGGTCTGAGACGATGTCCTGTGGAAGACCAAAGACTCGGAAGACATGATTAAACAAAAGTTTCGCAGTTTCAAGAGCAGAGGGGAGTTTGCACAGTGGTATGAAGCGGCAGGCCTTGGAGAATCTGTCAACTAAGACCAAAATGACCGTGTTACCTTGTGACTCAGGGAGACCCGTGATAAAGTCGACTGCCACGTGGGACCAGGGACGCCGGGGAATGGTCAGAGGATGCAGGAGACCCTGGGGACGCTGTCGTGGGTTCTTGGTTCTGGTGCAAACCTCACAGGACAGGACAAATGACCTTACTTCCTTCTCCATGTTAGGCCACCAGAAGCGTCTTTTCAGGAAGTCCAGGGTCCTCCGAGCTCCCGGGTGGGCGGTGAGAGGGGAAGAGTGACCCCACTGGAGAACCTTGGCCCGGGCTTGATGTGGGACGTACAAGAGGCCTGGTGGCCCCGTCCCAGGACCGGGGTCCTGGCGTTGGGCTCGTCGGACAGCCTCCTCAATACCCCAGCGGACAGGGGCCACAATCCGGGACACAGGGATAATAGGCCCGACTTCATTCTCCCTGTTAGTGGCAGAGAACAGTCTGGACAGTGCGTCAGGTTTGGTGTTCTTGGAGCCGGGGCGGTATGAGAGGGTGAAGTCAAACCGACTGAAAAACAGGGCCCACCTAGCCTGTCGAGGGTTCAGTCTCTTGGCTTGCTGGAGGTACTCCAGGTTCTTGTGGTCAGTCCAAACCAGGAATGGATGTTGTGCTCCCTCCAGCCAGTGCCTCCACTCCTCAAGGGCCAGTTTGACCGCTAGCAGTTCTCGATCCCCCACATCGTACCGGGACTCAGCAGGACTCAGGCGGTGGGAGAAGTAAGCGCAGGGGTGCAGCTTTCCTTCCGAACGTTGAGAGAGCACCGCGCCGACACCACTGTCCGAGGCGTCCACCTCCACGATGAATGGTTGGGAGGTGTCCGGGAGAACCAGAATGGGTGCCGTGCAGAAGCGGTCCTTGAGGTCTTTGAACGCCTTTTCTGCCTGAGGAGACCAGCCATAAGATCCACCTGTCCCTTTGGTGAGGTCTGACATGGGTGCTGCCACAGAACTGAAGTTCCTGATGAACTTGCGGTAGAAGTTAGCGAATCCTAAGAACCGCTGAACCTCCTTAACGGACTTGGGAGTAGGCCAATCCCGGACGGCCAGGGTCTTGGCAGGGTCCATTTGGAGTTGGCCTGTCCGTACAATAAATCCCAGAAAGGAGACCTCGGGAACATGAAATTCGCATTTCTGGGCCTTGGCGAACAGATTGTTCTGTAGCAGCCTCTGGAGAACCTGGCGGACATGGTGGCGGTGCTCCTGCACGGTCTTGGAAAAGATAAGGATGTCGTCGAGGTAGACAAAAACGTATAGGTTAATCATGTCCCTTAAGACGTCGTTGATTAGGGCCTGAAAAACAGCTGGTGCGTTGGTGAGTCCGAAGGGCATCACCTGGTATTCGTAGTGCCCAGACGGAGTCTTTCTGTTAGGGTTTTGCTGGGATTCGAACCTGGTTCGTTGGTGTGATAATCCAGCAAACCCCCACTAGGCCACCAGGGGGATGACTCAAATGCAGAGGCGTGAGGCGGAAGTAGAAAAAGAATCAAAAGGTTTATTTAAACTATATACACTATATACAGGGCAAAACAAAAGACAAAAAAAAAACCAAAGAGTATAATCCAAAAGAAAAGCAAAGTGCAAAAATACAAAAGCTAAGAAGATCAAAAAACACAGTACAAAGGAAACTGGAGTTAAACATAACAGCACAAAGACTCCGTGACAAGAGGACTGAACTCAGGGGTATAAATAGACAAACTAATTAAGGACACAGGTGAAGATAATTAGGCAATTAACACAAACTCAAAACACAGGAACAGTGGCGGCCTCTAGAGGCCAAAATGAACACGACATGAAAAGGAAATAACAGCGGCCTCTAGAGGCCAAAACAGTCCTAGTCCTAACAGCGATAATGGCAAGCCATTTAGTTCATGGTGCAAAAAGATGAAAATGGCAGGTGTGCGCTTTTGTGTAGTTTGCCATAAAAAAGTCTATGGAAGCAATGGCAAGAAACTAGATGCCTTTGGCTTCACTGCGAAGAAGCAGAAAAAGTGAACTTTCACTTTACTTTTCTTGCAAGTTCTTTCTGTTTCACTCTTTTGAAAGCATGGTTAAAGTTCAACTGCACTTGCACTTTTCTCTTAACCACTGTTGTGCATTACTAAAGTATTGTTGAAATAAATTTGCACTTTGCGCTGAAAACTTGATGTTTCATCATTTATAGCCAGTAATGACAATGGTAAAGTCTTGCCTTAGCTTTAGTCATTGTTAAAATTATGTAAATGTACTATAAGTAGGGGCCGAGGGGATAATGGACAACACGGCGTTTAAAATTTGACACATCGCTGATGTGGTAGGGGCCAACGACATGGAGCTTTTTTTTCAGTCAGATGATTTTTTTTTTTTGCTTTAATCCATGAGTGCAGACATCCCAAGTCTCCCGGACGTTCCGGGAGTCTCCCGCATATTGATAGTGGCTCCCTGATGCCCGCAAATTGGAGAATATCTCCCGGAATCTAGAGCAAGTGAGCAAGAGCATGCACACGAAACATTAATGTCTGCATCGCGCATATGACGGAGTGTGCGAGGGAGCCTGTGTGTGGCTCCGAAGGGACCATCTTACAGCGCCCCTAGAGGTGTGGCTACATCCACACGACAACGGCAACGAGATGTTATTTAAAAATATATCGCATCCAAATGGGCAACAATCAGTAAAATATCAGGTCCATATGGCAACGCAACGCTTGCTGAAAACGATGCAATACACATGCCACACCTCTAGGGGCGCTGTAAGACGGTCCCTTCGGAGACACCAGAACAATAGAAGAAGTAACGACGCATGCGCATAAACTATTATGCACAAGACTTCATATTAGCCACAAAGTCAGGAAAATCTGTTTGTAAAATTACATTATAATGACCAAATACAATGAAAAGTATTTTTCCAGTCTCACTTGTGAAAGGTAATCCCATGTGATCTCGTTTGGACAGAAAACCTGTTGGTACAGTTAAACGCAGCTAATCTTTATTCTCCGCTTTGACCTTTCCAAAATGGCGGCGAGGATGACGTATGATTCTACGCGGAAGGCGGCATCTTCAATGGTCCGGAATTAAGTGAATGATACACGTTGATGGAATTAATTTGTTGTTTCTCACCTGTGAAAGGTAATCCCATATGAGCTCGTTTGGACGGTAAACCTGTTGGTACAGTTAAACGCAGCTAATCTTTATTCTCCGCTTTGACCTCTCCAATATGGCGGCGAGGATGATGTATGATTCTACGCGGAAGGCGGTGTCTTTAATGGTCCGGAATAAATTGGATTAATTTGCTCCTCTATGCCCTTTTTAAGGAATGTATTGTCGGACTTAAATCAACATCTGAAGAGGTGAGATCGCTCCTTTTTTCCCCTATTTTTGCTGGCGGGATTGCACCATTACACAATAAATATTCACAGTGAAAATATTTTGTAAGCGCGTTTCATGAACCAAGTTATAGGATTTGTTGACAACTCGCATCGCAATGAGAAGATCATTGGCACTACTAGTGTTAAGAATCAGACCATTTCATAAATGAATATTTTTGCTGTAGAGCTGCAGTGTTTGTACAATTGCATGTTTTTGCTTCACTATTACTGTCACTATTCTGCTTCTTGCATTACTACTGTGAACTAACACTGAACATAATAATAATAATAATATCCAAGCTCGTGTTTCACTCTCACTAGTGCTCTGTAAGGCTTTTTCCTGGTGATATTCGTTACACTTCTACCCGGCGTGAAGCACTCACAGTCATGTGGTTGTGACGTCATCGTAAACAAATCCGTTCTACTCATCCAGACGACTTCACAACGGCAACGTTGCCAGATCTTTCCACTCTGGAACCCGTTCTCAAAAAGATTGCGTTTTGGGCACCCAAAACGCCGGTGCCGTGTGGACGCCAGGCCTAAACGATAAGCAATTGTATCGGAGTCACCTGAATCCGTTGCCGTGTGGACAGGGCCATAGTCTGCAATGAAATCCCCCCCAAATTTGTGAATAAGTCTAACGTACCATTACCTGCCTCCCATTGTTGTGTAAAGAAGCCTAATTATTGTGTTACCTGAGAAATAGCCTCTTTGTTTCTAACCCTAACCAGACTTCGTCACAGCCAAGGCAACCAAGAAGGATCAGTTCTAACCCTAACCCCAAATCCTGGCTCTAACCCCAACCTGAGCTCACCCCTAACCCAACCCCTAGCCCAAAACCTAGCCTCAAATAATAATGGAATAATAACCCAAATATAACATGGGGGTGCTGACCAGGCACTTGTGGAGCATTGAGGATGGGGCTTGGGAAGGACAGTGCACCCTGCAATAATAACAGAAGCACTGAACTTTGTGTACGCTGCCACAAATACACCTGTGGCAAATGTACCGTAGGAAAGACTCACCATGGGAATGTGGAAACTACTAGGTGGGACAACTCTATGCTACATTTCTGTGCTTTGTATAGCCTCCATGTGTAGTGAGTCTGCTTTTCTTAGTGTGAAATAAATGTTTATTTTCTACCTGAAGTTATACCGTCTGTAGTTTTTCCAAGCTGAAATTGTGTTTTTTGGGGCACTCAGTCCTCTGTCCTCTGACATTGTAAGCTTGGCAGAGTAAGGCTACATCCACACGACAACGGCAATGAGATGTTATTTAAAAATATATCGCGTCCAAATGGGCAACGATCAGTAAAATATCAGGTCCATATGGCAACGCAATGCTTGCTGAAAACAATGCAATACACATGCCACACCTCTAGGGGCACTGTAAGATGGTCCCTTCGGAGACACCAGAACAATAGAAGAAGTAAGGACGCATGTGCATAAACTATTATGCGCGAGACTTCATATTAGCCACAAAGTCAGGAAAATCTGTTCGTAAAAATTACATTATAATGACCAAATACAATGAAAAGTATTTTTCCAGTCTCACCTCTGAAAGGTGATCTCATTTGGATGGCAAACCTGTTGGTACAGTTAAACGCAGCTAATCTTTATTCTCCGCTTTGACCTATCCAATATGGCGGCGAGGATGACGTATGATTCTATGCGGAAGGCGGCGTCTTTAATGGTCCGGAATAAATTGAATGCTACACGTTGATGGATTAATTTGTTGTTTCTCACCTGTGAAAGGTAATCCCATGTGATCTCGTTTGGACGGTAAACCTGCTGGTACAGTTAAACGCAGCACATGAATCTTTATTCTCCGCTATGACCTATCCAATATGGCGGCGAGGATGATGTATGATTCTACGCGGAAGGCGGCGTCTTTAATGGTCCGGAATAAATTGAATGCTACACGTTGATGGATTAATTTGCTCTTCTACGCCCTTTTTGAGGAATGTATTGTAGGACTAAAACCAACATCTGAAGAGGTGAGATCGCTCCTTTTGTTCCCTATTTTTGCTGGCAGGATTGACTCTGCCCTAAGGGCAGAGTCTCTCTCTCTCTCTCTCTCTCTCTCTCTCACTTTGCACCATTACACAATAAATATTCACAGTGAAAATATTTTGTAAGCGCGTTTCATGAACCAAGTTATAGGATTTGTTGACAACTCGCATCGAGTTCGTTACACTTCTACCCGGCGTGAAGCACTCACAGTCATGTGGTTGTGACATCATCATAAACAAATCCGTTCTACTCATCCAGACGACTTCACAATGGCAACGTTGCCAGATCTTTCCACTCTGGAACTCGTTCTCAAAAAGATTGCGTTTTGGGCACCCAAAATGCTGGTGCCATGTGGACGCCAGGCCTAAACGATAAGCAATTGTATCGGAGTCACCTGAATCCGTTGCCATGTGGACAGGGCCTAAATTGTCACTGAAATTAGGGTGTAACCTAAAACCAAATTACCATTCATGAATAGCAACCTCAGTGGGGGGTGGAGTGGCTGTTCACAATACAATGGAGACAGTTAGCACCTTGAGTGGAATACACAATTTTTGCAGAGAGGAGGGGGCATGCAGCAGAAGTGGGCCTTTTCACATACGGTAACACATTATCAACAAAGAAAGAAAAAACACAATGCCAAGGATCAGGAAAAGAACCACAGCGCTGTGATTAGTTGGGCTATCAATGACTGACAGAGCCCCGGCATGTAACTAAGCATTATAAAGTTAAAAAATATTATTTTTATTGAAAAAACAAGAATGTAATGATTTCCAAAATTTCTAAAATGATTTTACCTAACGCAATTTTCTGCTTTAATCCACATTTGCTGGTGTTGAGCATTTTTTTTTTTTTTGCTTCTTAAAATCATCTCATCACAGATCACTCGCTGCTGTGTGCGAGCTTCCCTGCCCCCTATTTGTTGAAAATCTTCTGTAGATGTCGGGGTTT
Organism: Neoarius graeffei; assembly: GCF_027579695.1. Lineage (NCBI taxonomy): Eukaryota > Metazoa > Chordata > Actinopteri > Siluriformes > Ariidae > Neoarius > Neoarius graeffei. Next base: position 91,826,341 of record NC_083575.1, on the reverse strand, counting down.
TATATTGATTTATTATTATTATAATTGTTAATAATTAAACGTGATAAATCTGGTTATTAGGAACAAAGGAGGGTATAGTGGGAAATGATACGGTAACTGTCCAGGCCCGGCGCCAGGAACAGTTTACTAAGGGGGCAATTAGAAATCGCAAGGGGGCAAATATTTTTCATATAGTGTGTAGTAGTGATGGCGGTCTGACAACGTGTTTCAAACAATTAACTGCGCCAACCACAAAACCACAGCCCCGAAGGTTGCTTTAGTCCAGGAAAATCATGACATATTACCAGGGCAGTTGCGCTTTATCAACTCCCGTGCCCACCTGTTACCCCTCCCCTCCAATTTTCTCACAGACACGCGTTACAACCGGAAAGATGCCAAACATAAAACACACAAACCTACAGGCAAGTCCTTTAAATTTAAAATACTTACAAATAGCTCCGCGTCATGAAAACAAAACGTCAATGCAAGTCTAAGGTACTTGGCTCGGCGGCCAAAATCATAATTAAAAAAAAAACCAGACCCTGCGGCTGCACCAGTAATAGCCTTCCTGACTCGCACCGAGTCAATGCTAACCACTTAATCCACGATCCCAGTTTAGGCGTGTAGGGGACTAAACACTCTGAAGTGATGAATTTTCACCCCCGCTGCATGGGGGATGACGTCAACGACACATTCTTATGCTATTTGCGCACAAAGCGGACCATATATGAACACATACACCAACATAAACGGAGATAAACTTAGCCTACAAAGAAAGAAAATTGATTCACAATATTGTGATTGAATTGGTTTAATTCGGTGGGGGAAAGACTACTCCCATAAACTGACTGCATATTGCAGAGACAGTGCACTTGTAAGTGTAGACTACATGTAAAACCCCCACCCGCACGACCCCTCCCCTTGTCCTTATCACAGGTCTGTGTGTGCGCGGCTGTGTCAGCATTTCACACACACACACACAATAACAATTAAGAAAACAATTAAGTGATCTGAGTCTCCGTTGAGGGGGCGGGGCTATAGCCACGAGGGGGCGGCGCCCCCTTTCACCCCCCCACGGCACCGGGCCTGTAACTGTCTCTTGTCGGTTCAAATACGATACTGTTTTGTGATTACACTGTACCGGTTAATAAAAATAGACAAATGGCATGAACCTCTCTACTGTCTCTTATTACACTAAAGAAAGGGCCTGGCTGAGTCATTGCATATTATTCATTCATTCATTCATTCATTATCTCTAGCCGCTTTATCCTTCTACAGGGTCGCAGGCAAGCTGGAGCCTATCCCAGCTGACTACGGGCGAAAGGCGGGGTACACCCTGGACAAGTCGCCAGGTCATCACAGGGCTGACACATAGACACAGACAACCATTCACACCTACAGTCAATTTAGAGTCACCAGTTAACCTAACCTGCATGTCTTTGGACTGTGGGGGAAACCGGAGCACCCGGAGGAAACCCACACGGACAGAACATGCAAACTCCACACAGAAAGGCCCTCGCCGGCCCCGGGGCTCGAACCCAGGACCTTCTTGCTGTCAGGCGACAGCGCTAACCACTACACCACCATGCCGCCCCCATTTTTTTGTGTTAAAATAAAAACAAATAACAAAATAACCAGTCACTTTTTCATTTTTTGATTTTTGATTGCCATTTGAAAATAGAAAGAACAAATGATACACTGATTCATGTCCTCTAATAAAAAGCAAAGTTGGTCTGACACAATATGTTGAAAGCGACAAAATGAATGCCATGTTGTTATTGTTATCATTATTTATTATTACTATCAGTGGTCGAGTTGTAAAATCAAACTGGGGGGGATGGTGAAATTTTTAGTCGCGTGTCGACCCATGGGTCGGTCCGTCGGTGGGAAACTGGTTTGCTTTTAGGAGGGTTTGCATACAACGTAGGTCTGTGGACCTTGTTTATTTACCAGACATACAGTATTTTGTGCTGATAAAGTGTGTAGTACACACTGTGTACCGTTTTTATTGTTGTAAAAAACATAATACACTGGTATTTTACTGTAAAACATGCACAGTGTGGATGTCGTGTCATATTTAGCCCATGTTTACATTAGACCGTATCAGCGGATCATCAGATTAACGTTTTTAAAACGATTAGTGTGCACACAGCAACACCAATACACGATTTGCGTGCACACAGCAATACCAATACACAGATACGCTCGGCTCCGCAGGCATCCTGCGCTCCAAATCACTCCGCCCTGAACAGCGAGTGCCCTCTGGAGGGTGCGCACTCTGGCCTTGCGCAGCTCACAGAGCACACGAGTGAAGTGAACAAGCTGTGATTCGGGACTGAGCCGCTGTGTGTGTGATCCCAGTGCATATCACTTACCACTTGCAAGTGGAAGGATGGCAAGCCTAAAGACAATCATAACTACACAATGGGCAGTATTTGCATCAGTATTTGCAGTATTTTCATACTTTTATACTCTTTAATGAAAGGTGATACAAGGCGGAAGTCCGCGCCGTTTTTCAGCAGTCGCGTCACATGACCAACGCCAGCGAATCAGGAAGGTGGATGTCACAGTGACGTTGTCCAATGAGACGCCAGCTAGAGCTCAGCACAGCGTATCCGCGTATTCTGAATGTTTACACAGCACCGGAGCTGACACGATCTGGATTGAATACGTGGATGCTGGCGGATTCCCGTTTCCTGGCGTTTCCAGGCGGTTTAATGTAAACGGACAGTGCATCCGCGAAGAAAACGAGACAGATACGGTCTAATGTAAACTTGGCCTTAGTCAGTCTCCTGGCTGACATACCTACCACTTTCTCCATATTAGGGTGAAATGCAGATGACAAATTTGAAGTGCAACTTCATAGTCATGGTAGGCTCCTTTTAAATCATTTGGTAAATAATTTATTAAAACCTCAGCAGGCAATGTAAATGAACAACTGAATCTTTTCATATCAAGTCAATAGAATTTTTATTCAAAGCTGAACATTGGGAACATTGAATTAAATACAGAGGTAGGTAGGGAACCAATAAGCTAAAACAAGCAACAGTAAATTGTAAATCTTCAGCTCTTCAGCTGTTGGTTCTCCTGCTTGCTCCTGCTCCTGTATTGTCTCACACTCCGGGTCCTCCAGCTCCTGTCGCACTGTGTTGCAGTTGCTGCTGACTGTCATCTGGAATAAAGAGCAGTGGATAAGATAATTTAATTAAATATAATTATAATGTTATTTCTGTTTTATTTATTATCTGAACGAGGATTTGAGCTTTGAAAAATGACCGGATTCTTTCTGTAACGTTGATTCCCGCTGTTATCTAGGTCACGTGACACCATAACATTGACGGTTACCAAGGAGCTGCCTTGGATACTTTGATACTTTGCTTCGATACATACCAGCACTTTGATACATACTGGATACAAGCTCGCAAAATGAGTTAAAAGCAGGCATCTTTGGAAAGTTTCTTTGGAAAGGGGAAAAGGCCCATTGAGGAGACAGAAGAAGAGCCTATGACGAAGAAAAAGAAAGCTGCATTTTAGCAGACACTTTGTCGAGTCCTACACCAATCCTGCTCTGCCTTACATGTTGTGACCGGCTCTCTAATGAGGCAATGAAGCCTTCAAAACTGCTAGTGTCGTTTATTTTAGCCTTCCTGTCTTGAATAACACTTTTTGTTGCCTGAAGAATAACAAACGAACGTCCAGGCTGATTAAATTAATGGCCTTATACAAGAAATCAAAGCTAACATGAACCTGAGTAAGCTATCGATAGCTGGATAGACTCCAAACTAACATTCATTATGATAGCTGTGTTGTTATCCGCCGCCCACAAATTAGGCTCCATATCGGTAACTTTACAGCATGATAGTGGGCTCACAGAAAGTGTGACTGATATTCGTAACTCTTGACTTACCTCCTGAAATGTTTTTTTCTTGCGATCTTAAATCCGAACTTGCTTAGGTCTTGCTGTCCACTCCGCTTGGCCATGATGCTGCAATCCGCTGCTGTCACTGACGCCGAATGAAATAAAAAATAACGGAACCCCAACTGAATGTCACCTCCTCAAACGCTTCGCTTGCGCGTGCCGTCTCTCGCGGTAGCTTACTGTATGCTCAGTTTCAGCAAAGCTACGTGGAATGGCATTTCTAATTCCAATGTTAAATAGAAGTAATGTCCACATTTATTGATAAAATTGCTCAAGGGAAGGGAGGGGGGGATGCCCATTTTAGAGGGGGGATGATTTTGACCATTTTTTATTCCAGGGGGGAAGGCATCCCCCCCATCCCCCCTCAACTTGAGTACAGATTACTATTATATTGAGATAATAATAATTAAGAGATCATCAGCTTAACATTAACAGCTTAATATATTAAATGAATAGGATGTATGAATAAATTACTTGATATATACATGCACATGCAATTTTTCTGTTTCATAGACGCAGAGATGATGATGATGGACTGTCGCTGAGGATCATGGGAAGGCTAATGTAGCATGGGGAATAGAGAAAATCAATAATCGTAAATTAGAGTTATTATTTCGTTTTGGTTTCCCTGTTTATTATTTGTTCTATTTTGAGTTGGAAAAAGGAAAACAAACACCAATCCCTCATTTTTTGGTCATACAGAAAAACAGGAAAATGAAATATTGAGTGTTTTTTTTTGTTTTTCAGATTAAATGGAATACTTGAATGATCGGATGATACAAGGACCTACATGTAACACTAAAAAGTGCACAGTGCTTCATTGCAAGAGTCATTTTTTTTTTTTTATATTTATTTTTGAGCAAGTAAACCCAAGGCAAGACTCAAACCATGTTTCAGGAGTTACCGGAACAGGACATGTGCAGTAACCACCAGACTACCAAGACCCACAGTTTTGTCTGCTGCTGCACTGAAAAAGTAACCTACCATATAGAATTTACCCAATAAATCTGAGGTAACAATTTGCATTGACTTGTTTGGGGTAGATTTAATTCCATATATTGAGTATAAAATAACTGAAATAAAAAGCTATGAAATACTTAAATTGGGTAAAATTTACCTCACATTTATGTATCTATTCTACAGCTACTTTCTCACTGAAATCGGGAAGCGCAGTACAAAAGCTTCACACATCATTTCAAGATTTTTTTTTAATGAGAGAAGCGCCATCTAATGGCGACACCATGGAATCGAATGAATGGGCATGTTTAGAATTAAAATAGGGGAGGAAGGGGGGTCTGAGCCATTCATGGCAGCTGCCTGGCGTTCAGCTGGGAACTGCACGGCAGTCGCATGGCAGTCGCATGGCGTGCGGTTGGAACGGGAAAAATTCAATTGCTGCTACTGTACATATATGTGAGTTGCAAAAGTATGTGAACCTTTGCTTTCAGTTTCTGGTGTGACCCCCTTGTGCAGCAATAACTGCAACTAAACATTTCCAATAACTGTTGATCAGTCCTGCACACCAGCTTGGAGGAATTTTAGCCCATTCCTCCGTACAGAACAGCTTCAACTCTGGGGTGTTGGTGGGTTTCCTCACATGAACTGCTCGCTTCAGGTCCTTCCACAACATTTTGATTGGATTAAGGTCAGGACTTTGACTTGGCCATTCCAAAACATTAACTTTATTCTTCTTTAACCATTCTTTGGTAGAATGACTTGTGTGCTTAGGGTCGTTGTCTTGCTGCATGACCCACCTTCTCTTGAGATTCAGTTCATGGACAGATGTCCTGACATTTTCCTTTAGAATTCGCTGGTATAATTCAGAATTCATTGTTCCATCAATAATGGCAAGCCATCCTGGCCCCAGATGCAGCAAAACAGGCCCAAACCATGATACTACCACCACCATGTTTCACAGATGGGATAAGGTTCTTATGCTGGAATGCAGTGTTGTCCTTTCTCCAAACATAACACTTCTCATTTAAACCAAAAAGTTCTATTTTGGTCTCATCCATCCACAAAACATTTTTTTCCAATAGCCTTCTGGCTTGTCCACATGATCTTTAGCAAATGGCAGATGAGCAGCAATGTTCTTTTTGGAGAGCAGTGGCTTTCTCCTTGCAACCCTGCCATGCACACCATTGTTTTTCAGTATTCTCCTGATGGTGGACTCATGAACATTAACATTAGCCAATGTGAGAGAGGCCTTCAGTTGCTTAGAAGTTACCCTGGGGTCCTTTGTGACCTCGCTGATTATTACACGCCTTGCTCTTGGAGTGATCTTTGTTGATCGACCACTCCTGGGGAGGGTAACAATGGTCTTGAATTTCCTCCATTTGTACACAATCTGTCTGACTGTGGATTGGTGGAGTCCAAACTCTTTAGAGATGGTTTTGTAACCTTTTCTAGCCTGATGAGCGTCAACGCTTTTTCTGAGGTCCTCAGAAATCTCCTTTGTTCGTGCCATGATACACTTCCACAAACGTGTTGTGAAGATCAGACTTTGATAGATCCCTGTTCTTTAAGTAAAACAGGGTGCCCACTCACACCTGATTGTCATCCCATTGATTGAAAACACTTGACTCGAATTTCACCTTCAAATTAACTGCTAATCCTAGAGGTTCACATACTTTTGCAACTCACAGATATGTAATATTGGATCATTTTCCTCAATAAATAAATGACAAGTCTAATATTTTTGTCTCATTTGTTTAACTGGGTTCTCTTTATTGACTTTTAGGACTTGTGTGAAAATCTGATGATGTTTTAGGTCATATTTATGCAGAAATATAGAAAATTCTAATGGGTTCACAAACTTTCAAGCACCACTGTACACTCTCTTTGTTTCTCAGTACATTTCCATTTACATCTTTCATCACTCTCTTGCTTTCCTGTTTCTCTGCCTAGCTAGTCTGTACAGGTCTTTCCCTCCTTCTTTGGTCTCCAGTCTTTCGTACAACTCCTGGTATGCATCTGCTTTCGCCTTCGCTACCGCTCTTTGTGCCTTCTGTCTCATCTCTCTATAACTGCCTGCTTTCCTCGTCTCTCTGATCGTCCCAGTTCTTCTTTGCTAGCCTCTTCTCTTTTATAATTTCCTGCACTTCTTTGTTCCACCACCACGTCTCCTTGTCTTCCTTCCTCCTTCCCGATGACCACCCTAGCACCTTCCTTACTGCCTCTGTTACTAGTATAGCAGTAGTATCCCAATCTTCTGGCAGACTTCCATCACCACTCAATGCTCATCTCATTTCTTCCCTCCATAAATGTTAAATAAACATCTTAATATCAATGAGTACATGTTTTTTTTTTATTTTGATTAATTTAATTACTTAAATTTTATTTGAGCATTGTTATAAATGATGCATACAAATAAGTTATTCCATGAAATCGAGTCGTACATGAGCTGGTAGCTGATGAGGCACATAGCACCGAGTTGTCTATAAGCCATGTTTGATGAGATTGCGGACAGAATAAAACAGTTACTCCACACATTCACTGGATTTTGAGAAAAAAAGCATTTAACTTTTTTTTGCAAATTCAATAAATAAAAACTTTATACAAAACATCTGACAAAATGATTTCCACTCAAATGTAAACAAACCAGCGAAATAACAGCCACAATTTGTGAAAAATGTGAAAATAATAATTCTTGAAAAATAAAGATATGTTCTTACCATCAAATACTTTTATTGCATCTTTTGTTGCTTTTTTTTGTATTTTTGGGTTTTTGTTTTTGAGTAGAGTTTTTATTTCGTCCTCGGTTGGTTCAGCAACACGCTCCGCCATTTTGTTTTTCTCTACTCACGGTATATGAGCTGATATCCTAGTAGCAGAGTAGGCTGATAGTAGCCAATCAGAGCATGTGATTGTTCATATCCAATGAATGTGGATAGAATGAATGAATGAATGAATGAATGAATGGTGTGTGTAGGGGGGGTTTGATAATGATCTTGAGTGTTAATACACATTCCATCACACATTATTATTATTATTATTATTATTATTATTATTATTTAGTGTATCCAGACTTATGCTTAATATCAATGATTTTTATTTGCTACTTTATTATATTCAATTATTTATTTTTTCAGTTAATTTTGTGGGCGGCACGGTGGTGTAGTGGTTAGCGCTGTCGCCTCACAGCAAGAAGGTCCGGGTTCGAGCCCCGTGGCTGGCGAGGGCTTTTCTGTGCGGAGTTTGCATGTTCTCCCCATGTCCGCGTGGGTTTCCTCCGGGTGCTCCGGTTTCCCCCACAGTCCAAAGACATGCAGGTTAGGTTAACTGGTGACTCTAAATTGAGCGTAGGTGTGAATGTGAGTGTGAATGGTTGTCTGTGTCTATGTGTCAGCCCTGTGATGACCTGGCGACTTGTCCAGGGTGTACCCCGCCTTTCGCCCGTAGTCAGCTGGGATAGGCTCCAGCTTGCCTGCGACCCTGTAGAACAGGATAAAGCGGCTAGAGGAGATGAGATGAGTTAATTTTGTACTGTGACCTTGTTTGTTGAAAATGTGCTATATAAATACAATGTTGTTGTTCTATGGACTGTGTTCTATACAAGTCCCTGTTTACATTGTTTCTATAGAAACAGTAACCATGCATTAGTATCCAGTGTTATTTGACTCAGTGCTGTTTTATTAGCAAATGGATGTACTAATTATGGAATGCAGGGGTGCCAATATTAATGGCACATATGTGTTTTGCTGAAAATAATTATTTCCTGATGAGGGATTTGTTTATTCAATAAATTCATTCAATTAAAGGTTGGATTTTTCTCATTTTTTCAGTATGAGTTGAAGCGACTTCACTGAAAGGTGGATTTTTTTTTCAAACCCTTTTTCCTAATCTTTACGGAGGGGGGCCGGCAATAATTGTGGAGGGCAGTGTGATTTGGAGAATTGCTGTTATGGAAAATAAACACCTTCTGACCAATCAGAATTGAGAATTCAGCAGCACGCTCCTCTAAATACATTTGACATCAGTCTGTTGAGTAATGTCCTGAAAGGTGTTGTGGTTTATTTTTTTTTTGCAACTCTTTCAACCTTGCTGTGGTGTGATGATTACACCGAGCCCTGACTTCACTGAAGAGGCGACGTGCACTCCAAAGTGCTGTTGGAAAGGAGCGATGATTTCACTCCGAAACACCTCGGCTGTGTCTGATCAGAAAGATCACTACTCATCTCGGCAGATCTGCGGAAGCTATTTATAAAACCCCCTGAATGTGAGACGACTTCATTACACGGCTTGGTGTAAATGTTACAGTATGCAAATGACTGAGGAGTTTAAATCGACGCTGCAGGAGGACACGAGGGCCATCCATCACGCAATATCACACTGAGATCAGCACTGTGCGAGTCACAGAGATCACACATACATGTAGTTAGGTGACTTTTAAATGATATGTTCAAGCTTTTGAAAGTTTTTACAAAATAGAAATCTAAAACTGCGAAATAGCTTTTCATGATTTAAGGTACATTTTGACATTTTTGGATAAATAATGCTGGACATGCAGTAATTATGAGTTTGATCTTAAATATGTAAAACACTGTCAGTTAAATATTCTCCTTTGAATCATTCCTCGGAGGTTTGACGTCAGTCATGGATAATTAAAGTGAGAATGATGGCGGCCTCGATGCAAACCAGCCACATGTTCTCTCTACAAACCAGATCCGAAGAAACAAACACACCTCCTCTGCTGAAACCGAGCCAGAATCCCATCCAATTCATCTTTTAATACGTTCAGATGGTAAATGATGGTGTGATGAACATGTTCCTTGCTCCGTGTGTTAATTGGCGTTCAGAGGAGTGTAGTGACAGGATTCGTGAAATATGATCATGTAACATTTATTGCAGGTGCTTTCCAGAGATTGAGAGCAGAACAGAATGGTATTGACACTGCAGTCTGGGTATCACATCATGTCCATACTAAAGAGGAAGAAATCAATTGATTCATGAGGTTATGTGTCTGTAATGATTCTCCGTCAGCTCGTTAGTGGCCTGCAAGTAAAGCATGATGGGAATGAAACAAACTTCATGTACGATCATGAAATGCTGTGGCTGGGAAGAAGGAGGAGGAGAAGAAGGATGAGGAGAAGAAGGAGGATGAGGAGGAGAAGGAGAAGAAGGATGAGGAGAATGAGAATAAGAATCGCTCATTTATTTTTAGAGATATGAGAGAAGATAAAAAGCCTCTTTACAAAAGTCAGGAAAAACTTTAAAGTGAATGATCACAGATTTTGTCTCATTTTATCTTGCACACATTTCAGATGTGAATTTTTAACATAATATACTGTTCCCACTTCACATATAGAGTTTTCTTTTTCTCCGTCACAATCAGTACACAGTGTCTTGCAAAAGTATTCATCCCCCTTGGTGTTTGTCCTGTTTTGTCGCATTACAAGCTGGAATTAAAATGGATTTTTGGAGGGTTAGCACCATCCATCCATTATCTGTAGCCACTTATCCTGTCCAACAGGGTCGCTGGAGCCTATCCCAGCTGACTACGGGCGAAAGGCGGGGTACACCCTGGACAAGTCACCAGGTCATCACAGGGCTGACACATAGACACAGACAACCATTCACACTCACATTCACACCTATGCTCAATTTAGAGTCACCAGTTAACCTAACCTGCATGTCTTTGGACTGTGGGGGAAACCGGAGCACCCAGAGGAAACCCACGCGGACACGGGGAGAACATGCAAACTCCGCACAGAAAGGTCCTCGCTGGCCACGGGGCTCGAATCCGGACCTTCTTGCTGTGAGGCGACAGCGCTAACCACTACACCACCGTGCTGCCCGGTTAGCACCATCTGATTTACACAACATGCCTGCCATTTTAAAGGTGAAAAATTCTTGTTTTATTGTGACACAAACAATAATTAAAATGGAAATCTGGAGTGTGCATAAGTATTCACTCCCTTTCATATGAAACCCCTAAATAAGACCTGGTCCAACCAATTCACTTCATAAGTCACATAATTATTTGATTAAGATCCACCTGTGTGCAATCAAAGTGTAACATGATCTGTCACATGATGTCTTTATAAATCAGCCTGTTCTGGAAGGACCCTGACTCTGCTACACTACTAAGCAAGCAACATGAAAACCAAGGAGCCTCCAAACAGGTCAGAGACAAAGTTGTGGAGAAGTATAGATCAGGGTTGGGTTATAAAAAAAATATCCCAAACTTTGAATATCCCACGGAGCTCCATTAAAGATGGCCCCGCCCACCAAAACTCACAGACCAGGCAAGGAGGGCATTAATCAGAGATGCAACAAAGACACCAAAGATAACACTGAAGGAGCTGCAAAGATCCACAGCGGAGATGGGAGTATCTGTCCATAGGACCACTTGAAGCCATCCACTCCACAGAGTGGGTGGGGCTTTAATGAAGCATGACCAGAAAAAAGCCATTGTCTAATAAAATACATTTGGAGTTTGCCCAACAGCATGTGGCAGACTCCCTAAACACATGGAAGAAGATTCACTGGTCAAATGAGACTAAAATTGATCTTTTTGGCCATCATGGGAAATATCATGTGTGACACAAATGTGTGGCGCAAACCCAACACCCTGAGAACATCACTCCTACAGTGAAGCATGGTGGTGGCAACATCATGCTGTGGGGACGTTTTTCATCTGCAGGGACAGGAAAGCTGGTCAGGACTGAAGGAAAGATGGATGGCACTAAATACAGGGCAATTCTGAAGGAAAACCTGTTTTAGTCGGCCAGAGGTTTGAGACTGGGATGAAGGTTCACATTCCGGCAGGACAATGACCCTAAACATACCACGAAAGCTACAATGGAGTGGTTTAAAGGGAAACATTTAAATGTCTTGGAATGGCCTAGTCAAAGCCCAGACCTCAATCTAATTGAGACTCTGTGGCATCACTTGAAGATTGCTGTAGACCAACACAACCCATCTAATTTGAAGGAGTTGGAGCAGTTTTGCCTTGAGGAATGGGCAAAAATCCCAGTGGCTAGATGTGCTAAGCTAATAGAGACATACCCCAAGAGACTTGCAGCTGGAATTGCAGAAAAAGATGGCTCTATAAAGTATTCACTTTGGGTGGGTGAATACCTATGCACACTCCAGATTTCTTTTTTTTATCTTAATTAACTTTTCTGTTACAAAAGAAAAACTATTTTCACCTTTAAAGTGGTAGACATGTTGTGTAAATCAAATGATGCTAACCCCCCCAAAATCCATTTTAATTCCAGCTTGTAATGAAACAAAACAGGACAAACACAAAGGGGGATGAATACTTTTGCAAGACACTGTATGTACACTGCCCTGCCCCAAAAAAAAAAGTTGCATGTGTTAATATTTGATTGCTCCGCCTTGAGCTTTGATTACAGCATGCATTCACCATGGCATTTTTTCACTAAACTTTTGCAATGTCACAACATTTATTTCAGTCCAGAGTTGCATTAATTTTTCTCCGAGATCTTGTCTTGATGACAGGAGAGTCGTACTAATGCATACAGTGTTCTCCAGCATCCCAAATGATTCATCATGATCCCTGAACCACTCTTTCACAATCTGAGCCCTGATTCTATTCCCATGCCATCAGGGAAGAAACAAATCCATTGTGTTGATAACCTGGTCATTCAGTACATTCAGGTCATCAGCTAACTTCATTTTAACGTTCCTGAGCCTCGACCTTATGGAATCAATTTTGTGCCAAAATGTTCATACAATACTTTTGAAATATCAAACAAAAACGACAAATCAAAATACAAAAAAACAAAAAAAGTCAATTTTTTTAGACTGGCAAACAAATTATTCGTGTAATCGTGCAAAATATCAGTCTATTACTCTTCAGAAACCTTTTATTTTTGTTCCGCGTCTTTCTCAGTTTTGTTTGACGTAATTTATTTTGGTTGCGATTCCAGCTTTCTCGTTTGCGCTCCCTGACTTTTTGCTTGCAGTTTTGGAACAAACTTCACGTGTGGGTGGGCTGTCCAGGAATGCATTCCCATTGGCTAACTTGTGTTTGACTGACAGCTACGCTCAGCCATTCCCCCGGAGGCTGTTGCGGCCATTTCCTACTCGGATTCTGGCGGACTGTTTGGCGAGTGGCCGATCCATTGACGGTAAACAAGGATCGAGTGGACTTCAGTGGCGACTATGATATTGAATTAATTCAACAAAGTGTAAATTCAATATCATAGTCGCCACTGAAGTCCACTCAATCCTTGTTTACCGTCAATGGATCGGTCACTCGTCAAACAGTCCGCCAAAATCCGAGTAGGGAATGGCTGAGCGTAGCTGTCAGTCAAACACAAGTTAGCCAATGGGAATGCATTCCTGGACAGCCCGCCCACACGTGAAGTTTGTGCCAAAACTGCAAGCAAAAAGTCAGGGAGCGCAAATGAGAAAGCTGGAATCGCAACCAAAATAAATTACGTCAAACAAAACTGAGAAAGACGCGGAACAAAAATAAAAGGCTTCTGAAGAGTAATAGACTGATATTTTGCACGATTACACGAATAATTTGTTTGCCAGTCTAAAAAAATTGACTTTTTTTTGTTTTTTTGTATTTTTATTTGTTGTTTTTGTTTGATATTTCAAAAGTATTGTATGAACATTTTGGCACAAAATTGATTCCATATGACCTGCCCAACTGAATCAACCCCAGATCATCACACTGCCTCTGGAGGCTTGTACAGTGGGCACTATACATGGTGGGTTCATCGCTTCCTGAGCTTCCCTTCTTACCCTGACACGCCCATCGCTCAGGAGTATGGTCAATCTGGACTCGTCAGACCACATGATCTTTCTTCATTGCTCCAGAGTTCAATCTTTATGTTCCCTCGCAACCTGAATCCTTTTCTCCTGATTAGTCTCACTAACAAGTGGTTTTCTTCTGGATGCACAGCTGTTTAGTCCCAATTCTGTGAGATCTCGTCACATTATGACTGTGGAAATGATCTTAATTTCACTATTAAACATACTCCATGAGTTCTACTGTCGATTTTTACTCTTTTGATTTCACCAAGAGTTTTTAGTGATCTCTGATCATGGTCAGTCAGGATATTTTTCCAACCACATTTCTTTAATGAAGTTGATGTTCATTGTAACCCTTGTTACGATGTAATAACAGAGCACAGGTAAATAGTAGTCAATATTAATAGATGGACCAGTAATAGAAGACTATGAACTTGTGAGAGCCTTTGTTGTTGAGCAATCAAAAGACACAGGCAACAGTGGTTTGAGTTTTTTGTGTGGCCACTTGTTATTAATAACCAGGGCCAGTTCTGGAGGGGTAGCAACGGTAGGATTTGCACCCGGGACTGGTGTGGAGAGGGGCCCCAAAAAATAAGATAAAATAAAAAATAAAGAGTTCTCTCTGTTCCTGAATAAGTGCATTACTGAGTGTCTCTGAGCAAAGGAGAGCCTGAACGTTGCAACCTCCCTATTGGCTGTTTATTGGTTGTTTGTAAAAATGTATCAGTTGTTGCCCTTCCCACGGGAATCATCGCGGGCTCGAGAGACGAGACCTGACGAGTTAGTTCGTTGGTAGCAGAACAAAATGTCTGGACACAAATCGGGTTTTCAGAAAAGGAAAGAAAATAAACGCAGGGTCGAAAATACAAAAAAGGAGGCAGAAAATGCAAAACGAGTATATACTTCTTGGCTTAGTAGACGAACAGAAGAAATCGAGGACACAGGGACTATCTCCGCAACACGTGTTGTACAGGATGGAGCAGACAGCGACCCTGTCGCTAGCACATCCAGTGCTAGCCCCACGGACTCGGTCAATGTCGCTAACGCTGATGTCCAAGGCACTGCATCAGAGATTCACAGAAAGGAGCTGGATGTTGACCTATTTGATCCTGCACAGTGGCCAGACAGAATGCATGATGACACCACGATGTCCCAGGAAAGACTGTCTGCATTGGCTGTATTGTCAATCGAAAACCAAACTGCAAGACAAGTGGATTACAAAGACATCATCACCAGATTTGCGACAGCCAAGACACGACGCATACAGTTTTAAGGTAGGACAAATGGCTACTTTTTAAGGCAGCCCGCTGTGGCTGCGCAGGCTGTCAGTTGTGTCATTGAATGGTTACTTTAGGCAGCCTGCCGTGGCTGTGCAGGCTGTCAGTTGTGTCATTGAATGGTTACTTTAGGCAGCCCGCCGTGGCTGCGCAGGCTGTCAGTTGTGTCATTGAATGGTTACTTTAGGCAGCCTGCCGTGGCTGCACAGGCTGTCAGTTGTGTCATTGAATGGTTACTTTAGGCAGCCTGCCGTGGCTGCGCAGGCTGTCAGTTGTGTCATTGAATGGTTACTTTAGGCAGCCCGCCGTGGCTGCGCAAGCTGTCAGTTGTGTCATTGAATGGTTACTTTTTAAGGCAGCCCGCCGTGGCTGCAGGCTTATTTATTATAGCCCATTTAGTTAAAATAGTTGATGTAAAATGTTTATAGTTATAGTTATGTGATGGTTATCCTGATTTAGACTGGTGTGTGTGTTTTTTTTTTTTGGGGGGGGGGGTTGCGCGATGTTGCACCCGGGTCCAGATTAGGGCAGAACCGGCCCTGTTAATAACCAATAACACAATGAAAATACAACGGTTTGTTGCAAGGCATTCAATAAAAAATAACAACTAAAACTAGAGACAATTCCCCGAGGGGAAATTGTGAGAGTGATGCAGTCACAGTTGCAGGAGCTGAGCTGTACTGTGTGAATGTGTGACTTGCCATGAGGCTGCAAGGCTGTGTCTCTCTCACTACGTTCAGACTGCAACCTGAAACGACCCGTATCCGATTTGTTGTGAAATCCGATTTTTTTGTTAGGCCGTTCACATTACCAATTATATGAGACTTGTATGCGATCTCCAATATGAGCGGAAAATGACCCAAAAGTGTCCCGCATGCGCAAATTGACACGTAATAAGCACATCTACGTAATACGTAAACAAAAAAAAAGCGCACTCTTCAAGTTTGCAAGTAAAGCATGGAGATGAGCCGAGACCTGGCGATGTGTTTTTTGTGGTGGCGGCGGAACTCACACAATAATCTGATTAATGTGGGCAGCAGACTAATGAGACCGAAGGTGTCAAATTACTGGAAATTTCCAGAACAATCTTATAATCTTGTAATACAGGATGGTTTAAGTTATAAATCAGTTATAGAAACTGTTTTATTTAATCAGGCTAACAGATCAACATCCAGGTCCCTCCCAGATAGCAGAGGGACGTTGAAACGGCGCCGATTCTTGGTCAGAATGGTCGGTTTCCGTCGTAAGTCAGAAAATCAACGCTGAAACGGCGCCGTGAAACGTCGATTTCTCCGCCGTCGGAGAAGGTCGATTTATCACTGTTGAATCACCGTGGGTAAAGGTTGATCTGTCGACCGTCAGAGAAGGTCGAATATACGATGTTGAACCATCGTCACTTTTGCCGGCCAGTTTTCAACATTGGTAGGATGAGCAACTAATTGTTCAGAATAAATTCTGGCCCGTAGCCAGGGGGGATCGGAGGGTTCGTTCGATCCCCCCCCCCAGACACACACGCCCCTCAAGATTACTCAAGATTTATTCATTTGTTCATGTCCGATGAATATACATTGATTCACATTTAAATTTACAATATCAAATTCAGACTAATCAAAAAAGAAAAGTAGACCAAGTGAGGACGAGTTAGAAAAACGGGTTCATTTCTCCTATGTTTATGTTTACACGTTTTGTTCAGACTCCTTTACACCCCAATCCAGTGGGTGGCGGTAATGCCCCCATTAGACCCCTTTCACTGACGTCACCCGGAACCGGAAGTAAACAAACCCTGCGCCACATTGGAAGACCAACAAACTCGTGATTTGGGGGAAATAACGGCAGCGCGCGGTATGTGAACCCACGAGGCACTTGGTTCATCAAAAACCTACAATGGTAAACTTTTGTGCTGTGTTAGGGTTCTAACAAAGCTGATGGGAAAGGTGAAAAGAAGTCTTTCTACAGAATACCAGCTGTGATTGAGACACAAGCAAACCAAGGAGCTTTCTGCCAGGAGACAGAGAGAGGATTTAGCTGCTTTATGCAGAGCGGATCTGAATACTTCAAGTCTATTTTGTTACTGGTAAGTCACTAGGCTAGAGTGTTGTAGAACATTTAAAAAAATGTTTACTGAATAAAAACATCCTTAATTTTATCAAATATACTCTACTCTATATTTCATTTCTTTCTTTTGTTTTAATTTTCCTCCCTCCATCCCTCTTTGGATTTTAAATATAGTTTTTCCCCATGTCCAAATAATTCAAATATATATAAATAAAAACAGATAAGTAGTAAATTAAAAATAAATTATGAAATAAAAAAATCCATTCTCCCTTGCCCCGAGTCTTATCATATGGGTCAAACCCATCAACCCATAGCCTACTGCTGACTTTCTTTATCAATGCTGCATCAAATTAATTTTGGTTATGTTTTTCTGTTTCCATGTACAGGTGTCTGCGCTGCAGGAGGAATAGGCCACAATTATAAATAAATCATAAAATGTTTCTAAGAACTTGTTCAAGTGTGTTCTGTTCCTTATAAATGTTAAAAGTTATGCCTCATTAGATAGCTTGACAAACATTAGGAGAGGTGCATTGTTGCATGCATTTTTATATCCTGTTGTACATTAAACAGGACGTAGCCTACGCACATTGATATAAATTAAGTTTCACTTTCATGGTTGAAGTATGCATGTGTGTGTTCATCCTAGGCAAGAGCCCCGATGCTTTATTGTTAGCTAGTTTAATTTAGCCTGTTTTGCTTAATTTGTAACCTTCCTGTTGTACATAAAACAGGAAGTAAAGTTGGATGAATCATCGCCGAAAATTAAACTATAAATCGACCGAAATCCGTAGTTGAATAAAGGGTGAAAGGGGGTCTATTCTCTGTCGGCCACCATCCACTTTTCAACGTCGTTTCAACGCAAACTCGTATGAGCAAAGCGGTGTTGAATCAACGCCGGTGATCCACGATGATTCGACGGCGTATGGTCGAAGAACATGCCGATGATTCCCCGTCGAATCAACGCCCTTTTGCGATCTGGGCTACCAAATCCACCATTAGCTTGATCAATTCTATAAAAGTCTATTTAAATTCTGAAAACTGTACAAATGTTGTTGTTTTCCACCAAAGAGGCGGGATTAGCCAACGCAGAATAGTGACGTTTGTCTCTTGTTGATGACGTGTAGGTCACATGAATGTGACCTGTCCGGTCAGACTGCAGTCACATGTGAAAATAACGGATATGCATCGGAATTAGGACCACATATCCAAGCGGCCTGGGTCGCATGTGAAAAAATCGGATCTGTGTTGTTCAGATTGTCAATAACAAATCGGATACAGGTCGCATATGGGCAAAAAAATCGGATATGGGTCGTTTCAGGGTGCAGTCTGAACGTAGTCAGAGTGGCACACAAAAAGTGCAGTTTTTCCTCAGAGTGCACCCTCCAAACAACGGGGATTTACATGAAAACGGAAGGAGATATTCACAAAATTCTTTCACAATGAGTGCCACAATGCTCTCCTGAACACATTGATGTATTTTTTTGTGTGTAGTATACAAAATGAGGACAATAGAGCAAGTTAAAAATGAGTGATTTTTCTGATTTTGCAGTAAAAGTGCTGCCAGGTTTATAATGGGAGTCAATGAGGCAGAGTGCCTGTCCTCTCCTTACTTTGAGGCTTCTCATTCAAAAACTGTAAATCCTATCGTGTAGGTAGACACATTGTGTGAATCAGGACAAGTGTGGCTACTACTTTTGAGAAAATTATGAGTGTAGAGTGAAAATTGTGGCTGAAACAGTTTAAATGAGAAAGTTTGAGCTTTTTTTCAGGCTGCTTACACTCTAAATTCCTGAGCCCCACTGGTGTGTAACGCAATAGACACCCATTATAAAGTCTGAATTTCTCCAGATTTACTCATGGTGTTTGAGCTGGGACTGATCCAAAAGTATAGACCCTAGCAAAAAAGTTGAATGGCAGATCCACAGAGGAGAAGTTTGTCTACGTTTTAAAGTTTGAATCATGTCTCTAGGTGAAAGGATGCCAGAACAGCGGATGTTTGAAAAACATTGAAAAAGTGCATAGTTTTTCAATTAATTCCATAGAAATGAAAGGGAAATTTTGGGTGATTTTAAAATCACAGAATGATGAACAAAGTAATAGCACACCGAGTCCGACTGAGCCGCACGTTTTGATATATTGCTTGTCTGTGTGTGATGTACGGTTATTGGGTTATTACGAATCAAAATTTGTACGGAAGATGAAAAATTCCTAGGTACTCCTTCTCTAATAATAAGAAGAAACACACAGAAGAACAATAGTTATGCGTGCCTATGCACTGCATCACTAATAATAAAGCCGGTGTTCTGATAAACGGTCCTACATCCGCGAAGCGTCCTACGGTAGGAGGGGATGTCAGACATGTCTGTCGAGCAGTCCTACATTGCAGGAAATCCTACAGTGTGATTCAACTTTAACTTTTAGTCATAGTTCACGGTTTTTCCCTCTGCAAAGAACATGCTTCTACACTGATACAACGTCCAACAACCCTGTCAGAATTCATATGAATGTAGGACGTTCTGACAATTCAAACGACTCCGTCAGAATATGCTTTTACATTCATATGAATCTAGGACGCTCTGACTCTTCAATTGACCCTGTCAGAATATGTAGAATTAATATTTTTTTTGTCACTATTCACAAGTACCATTTGCTCTATTAAAATGAGTGTAGGATGTTATTACAATTCAAATGACGCCGCAGGACGTTCTCACAACTCATATGACCCCATCAGAATATGCTTCTACATTAATAAATGAATGTAGGATGTTCTGACATCAGTGGGGCTTTGAAGGACGAGTAGGGTGTAGAGCAACTACAACAGCTGATCAGATAGGTCAGAAGTTGAAGCGCTTTGGTGGAAGATCGTGGAGGGGAGATATTTCAGATGTATTGCAAGACTCACGCAATGGTTAGAAATCAGCGTTATGTTAGATTAAGTAGTAAAGATTGAATGCACGCCGTTAATCTGCACCGTTTATTCTGCACCGTTTATAGCACAGCTGATGTAGGACAAAAATCTGTTCAAATGCCAAGAAATGACGTTTTGTGCTCTGCGCATGCGCAGTGGGGCTTTGTAGGACACACTGACATGTAGGACAGTTTATCAGAACACCGGCAAAATAAAACCCTCTGTCCCAAAGTTAGCGTTGGGGCCCTTTTTCTTCAGATCTATGTCAAGTGTATCAGTGTATTCTGTCCTACCACACAGTCCATGAGGAAGGGGGAATGAAGGAATCCTTCACCACTCTCAGTTCAATATCGGTGGTTTCGATGTGGCTCGCCGCCCAGCTCACACTGGGAATCTATGGATCACGGACTCTAGAAACAATCTCTCTGGATCTCTGGAAACCTCACACGAACCCAGCTGGAAACTCCCTGATAGATGGTGGACCGTGGCTGGGACCTCATCAAATGAAGTCACAGGAAAAAAACTGACCTACAGAGAGGTCAAAGCAGATCCAAATAGCATGTTGATTATCACCAATCAATAATACTCATTTGCATTAACCGGTTTAAATCATGCTCTCAAAAGGTTTAGTTGTACAACAAAAATCAAATCTATCTTTAGTTCAAGAGTTCAAGTATTAATTTGTAGTTGCGAAACTATACCCAGATAGCAGAGGGTCGTTGATTCGACGTGGAATCATCGGCATGTTCTTCGACCTATACACCGTCGAATCACCGTCGATCACCGACGTTGATTCAACACCGCTTTGCTCATACGAGTTTCCATTGAAACGACGTTGAAAAGTGGCTGGTGGTCGACAGAGAATAGACCCCCTTTCACCCTTTATTCAACTACGTATTTCGGTCGATTTATAGTTGAATTTTCGGCGATGATTCATCCAACTTTACTTCCTGTTTTATGTACAACAGGAAGGCTACAAATTAAGCAAAACAGGCTAAATTAAACTAGCTAACAATAAAGCATCGGGGCTCTTGCCTAGGATGAACACACACATGCATACTTCAACCATGAAAGTGAAACTTAATTTATATCAATGTGCGTAGGCTACGTCCTGTTTAATGTACAACAGGATATAAAAATGCATGCAACAATGCACCTCTCCTAATGTTTGTCAAGCTATCTAATGAGGCATAACTTTTAACATTTATAAGGAACAGAACACACTTGAACAAGTTCTTAGAAACATTTTATGATTTATTTATAATTGTGGCCTATTCCTCCTGCGGCGCAGACCTGTACATGGAAACAGAAAAACATAACCAAAATTAATTTGATGCAGCATTGATAAAGAAAGTCAGCAGTAGGCTATGGGTTTCTAAATGCCACCCTACCTCATTATTTGGACATGGGGAAAAACTATATTTAAAATCCAAAGAGGGATGGAGGGAGGAAAATTAAAACAAAAGAAAGAAATGAAATATAGAGTAGAGAATATTTGATAAAATTAAGGATGTTTTTATTCAGTAAACATTTAAAAAAAATGTTCTACAACACTCTAGCCTAGTGACTTACCAGTAACAAAATAGACTTGAAGTATTCAGATCCGCTCTGCATAAAGCAGCTAAATCCTCTCTCTGTCTCCTGGCAGAAAGCTCCTTGGTTTGCTTGTTGTCTCAGTCACAGCTGGTATTCTGTAGAAAGACTTCTTTTCACCTTTCCCATCAGCTTTGTTAGAACCCTAACACAGCACAAAAGTTTACCATTGTAGGTTTATGATGAACCAAGTGCCTCGTGGGTTCACATACCGCGCGCTGCCGTTATTTCCCCCAAATCACGAGTTTGTTGGTCTTCCAATGTGGCGCAGGGTTTGTTTACTTCCGGTTTCGGGTGACGTCAGTGAAAGGGGTCTAATGGGGGCATTACCGCCACCCACTGGATTGGGGTGTAAAGCAGTCTGAACAAAACGTGTAAACATAAACATAGGAGAAATGAACCCGTTTTTCTAACTCGTCCTCACTTAGTCTACTTTTCTTTTATGATTAGTCTGGATTTGATATTGTAAATTTAAATGTGAATCAATGTATATTCATCGGACATGAACAAATGAATAAATCTTGAGTAATCTTGAGGCGTGTATGTCCGGGGCGCGGTGTCGCGGGGGGGGGGGATCGAACGAACCCTCCGATCCCCCCTGGCTACGGGCCAGAATTAGTTGCTCCTACCAATGTTGAAAACTGGCCGGCAAAAGTGACGATGGTTCAACGTCGTATATTCAACCTTCTCTGACGGTCGACAGATCAACCTTTACCCACGTTGATTCAACGGTGATAAATCGACCCTCTCAGACAGCGGAGAAATCGACGTTTCACGGCGCCGTTTCAACGTTGATTTTCTGACGTATGACGGAAACCGACCATTCTGACCAAAACTCTACATCGTTTCAACGACCCTCTGCTATCGGGGTAAATACATTCAAAGTGCTTTTTTTTAATTATATTCAAGTACTGTAGTTACATTAACTGTTTCAAGAGCTGAAATAGTTTTAGTTACACTAGTAACAAAGAAAATATAATTTTTCAAAATTAAAAAAATATTGCATAGTACCCTTTAATTTGGTAAAAAACTGCATTAAATTCAGAAACCCCATGGTAGCTAGAGGAATTAAGGCCTAACGTGCTTAATTGTCTCTCCTTGCACCGGTAACAGTGAGAAACTCCACTAAATATTTACCTCTTTAAGTACCACAAGCACACACTTTCATCAAGCAGTCTCACCAATATCTTATTTTTTCAACATATGCAATGAACAACAGCTTAGAAAAATATTCCTTAGTAAATAAACAACACTGAAGTGATTATTTAGATGTGACACCAACAAGCTAAGCTGCTAAGTTCAGGTCAATGGTCCATTAGCATCACAACAGTCTCAGGCGGCTATAGCACCATTAGCACCTTTTCCATGGCTGCTGCGCCGATTAACGTAACTTTCAGATGCTTTGCAATCAACCAAACAAGGTGGGGTTTACATTAGACCATATCAGTGGATCATCAGATTAACGTTTTTAAAAACGATTAGTGTGCACACAACAACGCCAATACACGATTCGCGTGCACACAGCAACGCCAATACACGGATACGCTAATCACATGACTAATTCGGCACGTAAGTTGAAATGTGTCAGTGCGGCTCATCGCTTCCTCCTCAGCGGCTGCGCTCCAAATCACTCCGCCCTGAACAGCGAGTGCCCTCTGGAGGGTGCGCACTCCGGCCCTGCGCAGCTCACAGAGCGCGCGAGTGAAGTGCACGAGCAGTGATTCGGGACTGAGCCGCTGTGCGCAAGTCACTTACCACTTGCAAGTGGAAGGATGGCAAGCCTAAAGACCATCATAACTACACAATGGGCAGTATTTGCATCAGTATTTGCAGTATTTTCATACTTTTATACTCTTTAATGAAAAGTGATACAAGGCGGAAGTCCGCGCCGTTTTTCAGCAGTCGCGTCACATGACCAACGCCAGTGAATTAGGAAGGTGGATGTCACAGTGACGTTGTCCAATGACGACGCCAGCTAGAGCTCAGCACAGCGTATCCGCGTATTCTCAATGTTTACACAGCACCGGACCAGACACGATCTGGATTGAATACGTGGACGCTGGCGGAGTCCCGTTTCCCGGCGTTTCCAGGCGTTTTAATGTAAACGGACAGTGCATCCGCAAAGAAAACGAGACAGATACGGTCTAATGTAAACTTGGCCCAAGTTAAAGAGTGTTTTTTTTTTCTTTTCACTCACCAAGTGATCAATTTAGGAACAAGCGTTCCAGCAATTACCCTCGCCCGGTTGGCAGAAATCGTCCGGTCTCACACTGCTCCCGTGGATGAAAACGAGTTTTATCTCCATTTGGATCAGACAACGCACAAGGCAGCAACCGTAAACATGACCGCAAAGCAGGAAGTGATGACCGGACGTAACCTACGAGGTTGATCACCTGGGGTGCACGAGGTACACTAATTGGCTATTTGGGAAGCTCGTTCTACGTAGCCCTCTGCAGCAACTCTTTTTTTTTCTCCTTTTCTCCATTTTAAACACTTTTCAATAGTTTTTAGTGCATATAATCATCTCATCTCATCTCATTATCTGTAGCCGCTTTATCCTGTTCTACAGGGTCTCAGGCGAGCTGGAGCCTATCCCAGCTGACTACGGGCGAAAGGCGGGGTACACCCTGGACAAGTCGCCAGGTCATCACAGGGCTGACACATAGACACAGACAACCATTCACACTCACACCTACGGTCAATTTAGAGTCACCAGTTAACCTAACCTGCATGTCTTTGGACTGTGGGGGAAACCGGAGCACCCGGAGGAAACCCACGCGGACACGGGGAGAACATGCAAACTCCACACAGAAAGGCCCTCGCCGGCCACGGGGCTCGAACCCGGACCTTCTTGCTGTGAGACGACAGCGCTAACCACTACACCACCGTGCCGCCCTATTTATTTCAAAATAAAATGAATTATTTGTAAAGCATCTATTTATTTCAAAATAAAATGAATTGCTTTTAGAATTTTAATGACTGCTCAATGACTTTTTCAATTAATTGTTTTTTTTTTCACAAATAAAATGGATTATTTTAAGGGGATAGTATTAACAAAATTATGTCACTTTACAGCCTGGGCTACATCATCACTATCCTTCCAGGTTTTAAAAATGCATTGGACAGTTCTAAATCCAATTCCAGTCGTTTCAGCTCAAATCTCCTTAGTTGTTTTCTTTGCTTGATCCAGGCCAATAATTTGACCTTCTGAAACACAGTAACATCTTTTCCATGAGCACGGGATACAGCTTCTGATCTGTTTGTTTAAGAAATGGGAAGCTACTCACTGCATCAGTTTGGGTTAAAAGAATCGGTTACAGCTGAAACATATTAATCACTGCAGTAATTATCCAATCAAAGGACCATATGTATTTGCAGTGTTGTAGTCGAGTCAGTAAACCTCAAGTCTGAGTCCAGTCTCGAGTCCCCAGTGTTCAAGTCCAAGTCAAGCCCAGATCATTAAAAAAAAATTGAGTCGAGTCCACTATTGATCCGAGTCGAGTCCGACACCAAGACTTCAACTGCACTATTTGACGGTGGCTGTTTGTTTTATCACAATTAACATTAGTTTGTTCCTAAAAGTGACGTATGAACAGGTGAATGTGCTTCTCTTTATCAGGGAGTGTGAAGTATTCTGTCAGAGATGGCTAGGAGACGGATGTAAGTGCAGAAGATGTGTTTATTAACCTTGCCCTGGTGTTAGCTTTCTGTTACTATCTCTTATGTTAACGGGTCGGTTTTGACCCGTCTTAAATCAGCCATAAAATACCCTAAAACAATTATTTATCATCCAATTTGTTTCTTACCTCTTGGTTACCTTGTTAGGCTCCCTTATCCATGAAAAGATTGGTTTTAATATTTTTGTTGTGGCCCCCTGGGCCTTTCTTTTAACAGCATACCCCTCGTTTTCAATATAAAAAAGTGGTCAAATGAACCTCAAGAGAATAATGTAAACAAATAAAAGGTTGTTCTGTTACCTGACTATTACTGAGGGGTATTAGATCACATCTCTTAAATGTTCAAAAAAAATATTTTAATTTTAATAACGTACCTAATGAAAACATTAGAACGTGTGCTGCTGCGCAACCATCTCAAACCCCAGGTACAACATGCACTGGATCCTCTGCAGTTTGCCTACCAAGAGAACGTAGGAGTTGAGGATGCTATTCTGTATCTTCTTCACAGGGTGCACTCTCACTTGGACAAGGGTGGATGTGCTGTGAGAATCATGTTTTTTGACTTCTCCAGTGCTTTCAATACCATCCAACCACTGCTGCTGAGAGATAAACTGGTGCAGATGGGAGTGGAGCCTGGCCTGGTAACCTGGATTACAGACTACCTCACCGAGCGGCCCCAGTTTGTTAGACTGGGAGGCCTTACATCTGAGACGGTGGTCAGCAGCATAGGAGCACCACAAGGAACAGTGCTCTCCCCGGTGCTCTTCACTCTGTACACAACTGATTTTAGCTACAACTCTGCGATATGCCACATGCAGAAGTTTTCAGACGACACTGCAATTGTTGGTTGTATCAAGGAGGGTCAGGAAGAGGAGTACAGGGGTCTGGTGGAGGACTTTGTGGGATGGTGCCGGACCAATCAGCTGCACCTGAACACCACCAAAACCAAGGAAATGGTGGTGGATTTCAGGAGATCCACCCCGCCTGTGGTGCCGGTCTCTATTGAGGGAGAGAATGTGGAGATTGTCTCCACTTACAAGTACTTGGGGGTGCACCTAGACAATAAGCTGGACTGGTCTACAAACTCCGAGGCACTCTATAAGAAGGGCCAAAGCAGACTCTACTTCCTCAGGAGGCTGAGGTCCTTCAATGTCTGCAACCGACTTCTGCTGATGTTTTACCAGTCTGTCATGGCCAGCGTGCTCTTCTACGCTGTGGCATGCTGGGGTGGTAGCATTAGGAGGAGGGACGCTGGACGCCTGGATAGATTGGTGAGGAAGGCAGGTTCGGTGGTGGGCATGGAGCTAGAGACCCTCACCTCAACAGCAGAGAACAGAACTCTGAACAGACTGGATTCTGTAATGGACAATCCAAACCACCCCCTTCACACCATTTTCATCAACCAAATGAGTCTTTTTAGCCACAGATTCCATGCCCCCTCATGCAGGACAGATAGGCTACGGAGGTCCTTTGTCCCACGGGCCATTCAACTGTTCAACAGCACACAGAAGGACAACAAGGACATTATCATTAGGGACTGGACTGCCTAACACTCATGTCCTCCATTTATTCCAGGCTTCTATGCTTGTTTGTGTGTGTGTGTGTGTGTGTGGGCCTGAGCTGGCGTGTGTGTGAGTGTGTGTGTATACTGTGCAATACACTTTTCACTGGATTTCTCACTGTGAAAACTGATAAGTCTGTTCTTGTTCACTGTAATCCCTGTGTGTGTGTGTGTGTGGTGTGTGTGTGTGTGTGTGTGTGATGTGTGTGGGTGGGTTTTTTGACTGTGCAATACTTTCTTCACTGGACTTTTTACTGTTACAATTGAGAAGCATCCCCTCTATCATGGCTGACACTTGCTATTTGTTTACTTGTTATTTGTTCACTTAATGTTTTACTTTAATATCTCTCTTTGCACCATACTAGAAGTTTTTGCTCTTTGTTGAATTAGAGTAATTTAGTGTTGATTTAGTGTAATTTAGTGTAATGTTGATCTAGTGTAATTTCTTCCCTCTCTGTATCTTAATATGTTTTTTGTATTTTTGTATAAGCTACTTGACACTTTAATTTCCCTCTAGGGATCAATAAAGTACTCTACTCTACTCTACTCTACTCTACTCTACTCTACTCTACTCTACTCTACTCTACTCTATATTATCAACTATAGTAACATCTATGGTGTTTCGGGTCAATTTCGACCCATATATATTTACTTTAAGAAAAGGGCAAAAAACGTCTTTTTTTTTTTCTTCAAAAAATATTCCTGCCTGTCGATGCGTCCCAGAGACTATCAGTGGCCTCATTGCTGGATCTGTACACTCCAGCAAGGAGAAGAACACCAATGTAGGCATCCAGGCATTCCTCATCAATGTCATTCCACATGTTGCCATGGACTTTTTTTTCCTTCAAGGTTTGTCATAGCAATTATGACTTTTTTTAGTGACAATGGCATAAACAGATCAAAACATGACTTGATGTCACTTACTCTCGTCACAGCAAACCTTGTGATCCCAGGGGTCATTTTGATGACATTTGCAGCAGCTGTCCTGCCATGTACGTCAGAAGGTACTGAGCTCCAACAGATGTTGCCACTTTTGGATCTGAATGTTTCAGCAGGAGCAGCTTCAGCACCGGTGACCTCCTCATCAGACTGATCAGATGTGTCCGTGTCTTCCGTTTGATACACCACATCATCTTCCTCCTCAGAGACCTGCTCATCTCCATCGCTATACTGCTCTGTGTCATCTGCCTCATTATCAGCAAAGATATGATCCAGAGCTTGGCTTGCATTCAGTCCTCTTCTCATTGTTGCATGCTGTAAATTGGAGATGTGTACTCTGCAAGTCACCAACTCTAAACTCAGTTGGCCTTACATGCCTGGACATGTCTGTCTTTGTTTGTTCTGTCAAACAGGCAAAGAGAAAAGCCCCTGACTGAGGCTACGTTTACATTACGTCGAATCAGCGGATCATCAGATTAACGTTCTTAAAACGATTCGCGTTTACACTAAAACCATTAGCCGTGCACACAGCAACACCAATACACGGATACGCTCGGCTCCGCAGGCATCCTGAGCTCCAAATCACTCCGCCCTGAACAGCGAGTGCCCTCTGAAGGGTGCGCACTCCGGCCCTGCGCAGCTCACACAGCGCACGAGTGAAGTGAACAAGCCACGATTCGGGACTGAGCCGCTGTGTGTGTGATCCCAGCGCATATCACTTACTACTTGCAAGTGAAAGGATGGCAAGCCTAAAGACAATCATAACTACACAATGGGCAGTATTTGCATCAGTATTTGCAGTATTTTCATACTTTTATACTCTTTAATGAAAGGTGATACAAGGCGGAAGTCCGCGCCGTTTTTCAGCAGTCGCGTCACATGACCAACGCCAGCGAATCAGGAAGGTGGATGTCACAGTGACGTTGTCCAATGAGGACGCCAGCTAGAGCTCAGCACAGCGTATTCGCATATCTCAATGTTTACACAGCACCGGACCAGACACGATCTAGATTGAATACGTGGACGCTGGCGGATTCCCGTTTCCCGGCTTTTCCAGATGGTTTAATGTAAACGGACAGTGCATCCACGAAGAAAACGAGACAGATACGGTCTAATGTAAACCTAGCCTGAAGCTCAACCGGTTGGAGGAAGAGCTGGCTGTAGGCTGTTGGCTGATTGTATGTTTATGATTTCAGTTTTGGCATTTATTATTGTTTTATAATCTTATATTTTAACTGGGTCAAAATTGACCCTAACAACACAAAGGTCACAATTTTCACCAGAGCATTTTATAATTTAGTAAAATAATTTTTTTGGATTTTATTTTGTTTAAATAGAAGTTCCTGACAAAGTCAAAAAGTCTTGATGCAATAAACAAATTTATGTAGTACTTTTATGCATGCTAAACCTAAAAACGGGTTGGTGCCGACCCTAACACTAGAGGAAGGTTAATACAAGTGGAGACAGGTAAACAATCCAGAATGGCAGGCAAACTCGTAAAACGGTGAAAGAGGCAATAGATTGAGCGAGGCACAAACAGGCTATCGTAGACTCGGCAGAATCAAAGATGAGAAACAGGAAATCACGGATTAGGAAACCAAACAAGGAAATAAGGCTCAGTAATGTGTCAGCAACGCAACTCAATACTTTGCAAAGTAAAGGCCAATTTATGCTGACAACGCAGTCCTCGCAGACGGTGTCGCAGATAGCGTCTGTGTAGCCCCCCCACCTTCGCAGACGCTCTGCGCGCACCTCCCAAAAATTGTGACCACCGCAGAAGCCTCGCAGACAGCGTCGCAGACAAGAGGGCTCTGATTGTTCCACTCTACATCCGCTGTACACGCACTTCCGCTTCCCTACTTTCCCGGTTTGTTTTGTTTTCACGACCGCCATTTTTAAAAACACGAGCGAAGATGGAGCAGCACGAAAAGCGGTTGATTGAGGAAGTACGTACATCTATACGACTCCAGTTCTAGTCATTATAAAAAAAAAAAGTTCTAGTCATTATAAGTAACCGGAGGATAAACACTCCACTAACCACACCCACCAACTACTCCTAGCGACTTCGCGCCCCCTTGCGTTGTGCCGGTGAATAACATTGTGCACGCCGCTCAACAATAAATTACAACTGTCTGCGAAAAGCTATCTGCGAAAGCCTTGTCGCAAGAGCATGCAGAGGCCTTAAGTGTGTTTTCACAGTTTTTTATACAGGCGCGCTGATTGCGCCTTAATCCTGTGCAGGTGCGAGTCGTTTATGGTGTGTGAGAGGGTCCACTTGGCACACATGCTGTGCGGAGGATGCCCAAGAGTCTATCTGATGCATGCGGCAAGGCGCGCAGGTGTGACACTCTTGTACGAAATTAGTATAAAAATTAATGTAGATATACTGTAAATATCTTATGCCAAATTATTATGGCATGTGACAATCATCTCATCCCATTTCATTATCTCTAGCCGCTTTATCCTTCTACAGGGTCACAGGCAAGCTGGAGTCTATCCCAGCTGACTAAGGGCGAAAGGCGGGGTACACCCTGGACAAGTCGCCAGGTCATCACAGGGCTGACACATAGACACAGACAACCATTCACACTCACATTCACACCTACGCTCAATTTAGAGTCACCAGTTAACCTAACCTGCATGTCTTTGGACTGTGGGGGAAACCGGAGCACCCGGAGGAAACCCACGCGGACACGGGGAGAACATGCAAACTCCACACAGAAAGGCCCTCGCCGGCCACGGGGCTCGAACCCAGGACCTTCTTGCTGTGAGGCGACAGCGCTAACCACTACACCACCGTGCCGCCCCATGTGACAATCAAATAAAGAAAAAAATCAGAGTCCTCGTCTCCAGTTTACGAGTCTGAATGCAGTTATGCACAAGTCTGAGTCCAAGTCCGAGTCATCAGTGTTCAAGTCAAAGTTGAGTCACGAGTCCTTAAAATTAGGGCACGAGTTGGACTTGGGTACTACAAGCCTGTGAATTTGCTTATTTAAATCCAAACTGCAGTGCTTTTTTTTTGGGGGGGGGTGGCTGGACAGTTTATTTTCCCCATATATAATGCTATTTTAAGTTTTTACACATGCAATTTGGTGTGTGTGGGGGGGGGGGGCGTTTTTTTTTTTTTTTTGTATGTAGGGCATGCTACACGTACATGCCACTTACTTTCTCATGTAATTTTTATTGATCTCTTGGTTTTCTTTAAGAAAAAAAGACCAATTTGGATTTTAATTTGCAGTTGTGTAAACTGCAAATTTTCATATGCACATAAGATAATATTTCATGAGAAAAAAAATAGTATGATTGTTTTTTCCTCCAAAGGTCCTTTCGAAGGCTCTGTAGATTTAAAGCATGATTCATTTATTTTAACATCTTAATTTTTTTTATCATGGGGCACATAACATTGCTTTTTTTGAGTGTACATGTGACAAAGACTTCTTCTGAATTCTTCTTCTTCTTCGCTTCTTCTTCATGTGAAAGTGAAAGATTTATAAAATACACTGTCAAAACACATGGTCTCCATCTGAAGAATTAACATTTACAAATAAGCAAATGGGGGAGGGGATGTTGCATTAATTTTTCATGTTTGCCATGTGCTTTTATTTTATTGCTTGCATGATTAACTTTTTCACAAGTTAATGTAAGTCATCATGAGCACCTCCTCTTCCCTAAGACATTTTTTTTCTTTTACTTTGTTTTATTATGGAATGGAATCACATCACTTTAGTATCAATTTTTCTCCTATTCAGACTCATCAGGGGTGGCACGGTGGTGTAGTGGCACACTGTCGCCTCACAGCAAGAAGGTCCAGGTTCGAGCCCCGTGGCCGACGAGGGCCTTTCTGTGCGAAGTTCGCATGTTGTCCATGTGGGTTTCCTCCGGGTGCTCCGGTTTCCCCCACAGTCCAAAGACATGCAGGTTAGGTTAACTGGTGACTCTAAATTGACCGTAGGTGTGAATGTGAGTGTGAATGGTTGTCTGTGTCTATGTGTCAGCCCTGTGATGACCTGGCGACTTGTCCAGGGTGTACCCCGCCTTTCGCCCGTAGTCAGCTGGGATAGGCTCCAGCTTGCCTGCGCCGCGTAGAACAGGATAAAGCGGGTAGAGATGATGAGATGGGATGAGACTCATCAGAAGGGCTAATGGGTGTGAAAACAAGTTCCTCTGGAGTGTATGGGGATGTGTGGTAAATAACTCAAATAAAACCAGCTTTATGGCTTGAATAATAAATTATTATAGATTTCAGAGTTAACCGTCTCAAGAATTAGATGGTAGAGGGTTTAATTTTGTCTTAGAAAATGGAAATCTGGCTTCTGCAAATTTAATACCTGCCCTCTGGATGTAGCTGTTTGCCCATGCAATAGCCATTCAGGCTGCATAAATCATACTGTGGTGCAAAAGCTAATCAAGTTGCATTGCCTCAACTCTCTTTCATACTTTTTTTTTAAGACCAGAAATAAATATTTATTACGCCTCACAAAATGGAAAAGATGTGAAAGACACAATCCTCAGGAGACAGCGTGAGTGAATCTGCTTGCATTTTTTGTGGGTCTTCATCTAGTTTTCACGCACTTTTGCACACAAATCATCCATCCATCCATCCATCCATCCATTATCTATCCTGCTTCTACGTCGAGGTCATGATGAGGCAGTGAGGAGGTTTACATAGTAAACATGGAAACACTTGTATGAGTTGCTTATTAGCCCATTAGCTAGAAGGCTATAATCTACTGACTGGGTTGGAAAAGTATTTATGATGACACTTTTTTTGATGAAGTATATCTTGTCTCCTAAACCATGTTTCTTCATGAGTGGAATTTTTTTCTAGCAAGCTCACAGAGTTAGTAAAAGTCTGGAATGTGCCACGGCTTGCACAGTCCCATGGCGTGGTTGACTCGGCTAAAGAGTAGCTAGCTAAGTGCTTTAATACAGACTAAAGGCCCGGTCCCACTGGCCGATGGACACAAAACGTATGCAAAAAGGACACAGCGGACGAGCAAAATTTCGGGGGTGGCTCTATCCATTTTCATCCGCTCCAGAAATGGACAAAATTGGCGAAAATTTGCGAAAACAGAACGGAAAAGAACGGACGTGGGTAGTATATAGCGGGGATGTTAAACGCATGTTCATAGGAAGCCTAGCGGATGAAAGCGGATGGAAGTGGATGACAGCTCCGAAGGGGTTACCGGTGATAACTGAGAAGCGGACGCATAGCAGAAAGAGCGGATGCATAGCGGATGAAGGGGATGCATCACGTACGCCTAACGGAAACAAAGGGGATGTTGTGCGGATGTATATCGGATGCAGACCGTTCACTGCGCATGCGGGGGGTATGAATTGCGTCTGCTCCGCGGATATAAAGGGATGCAGCACGCACGCCGTCAGCATAAAGCGGAAAGACGTGCTGGCGGCTACATCGAGAGATCCAGATGATTTTCTCCCCCTTTTTATACAAAATATCGATTGTCCGCTAGGTGTCCTTCTACATACTCTAGACATACTCCAGACATCCTAAATATACGAGATACATCCCAGATATAAACGCTTTGTCCGTTTTGAATACTTTATATACGAGATGCATACGCTTACATCCTTTCTATTTCCATGCTACTAACGATGAAAAGACGTTTCATGTACCTTATCTTTCCTCCCTCTTTCCGTTTTCAGCTGCAACGGATGTGAGTTGCGAGGATGCCCAGAGGATGCAGAGAGGATACAGCAGACGTTTAACGGATGATAACGGACATAGAACGTTTGTTGCTCGTATATGTCGCGGATTTACATCATACACGGCGGAAAGTTCATCCATTCTAAAAGTTTTGTGCAGCTCAAAACTTTTTGCGCGGATGAAATCACAGTGGACGGATGCTCGATGGATAGAGCGTATGAAGCACGTATGCAATGAGTACACAACGGATGCATAGCGTTTTCCAACGGATGGCAAAGATTTTTTTATGTTTTACATCCTCTTTGCATCCGTAAGTGCAGTGGGACCGGGCCTTAAGGGAAACAAATGAGTTTAGGAATCCTGAAGAAGAAGGCTTTATTTTTGTCACATGTACAGTCAAGCACAGTGAAATTCCTCATCTGCATTTAACCCATCTGAAGCAGTGAACACAAACACATACCCAGAGTAGTGGGCAGTTGGGGATTAGGTGTCTTGCTCAAAGGCACTTCAGCCATGATACAGAGGGAGGGGAAAGTGCTGTTCATTCACTCAACTCCCCTCAGGTTTTTCCTGCCAGTCCTGGGAATCAAACCAGAAACCCTTTGGACCCAAGGCTGCTTCTCTAACCTTCAGGCCATGGCTACCTGCCTTCCTTCCTACATCTGAAGGAAAATTTGCAAGTTAATTTCTCATCTCATCTCATTATCTCTAGCCTCTTTATCCGTCTACAGGGTCGCAGGCAAGCTGGAGCCTATCCCAGCTGACTATGGGCGAAAGGCGGGGTACACCCTGGACAAGTCGCCAGGTCATCACAGGGCTGACACATAGACACAGACAACCATTCACATTCACACCTACGGTCAATTTAGAGTCACCAGTTAACCTAACCTGCATGTCTTTGGACTGTGGGGGAAACCAGAGCACCCAGAGGAAACCCTCGCGGACACGGGGAGAACATGCAAACTCCGCACAGAAAGGCCCTCGCTGGCCACAGGGCTCGAACCCGGACCTTCTTGCTGTGAGGCGACAGTGCTAACCACTACACCACCGTCCCGCCGCAAGTTAATTTTGCATTTGTAATTTCATAATTTCCATAATCTGAATGGCGCTCAAAGGAAATCAATTCAGGAACGTGCGTAACCTGATTCTGAATATTTGGAACTTTCCCCATATACAGTGGCATGCAAAAGTTTGGGCACCCTTACTGAAAATGTCTGTTACTGTGAATAGTTAAGTGAGCAAGAGATGAACTGATCACCAAAAGGCATAAAGGTAAAGACAACACATTTCTTTTCAGCATTTTCTGCAAGATTTGTGTATTATTTTTGTTTTGTACAATTGGAGAGTGAAAAAAGAAAAGGAACACCATGCAAAAGTTTGGGCACCCCAACACATTTGAGTTCTCAGGTAACTTTTACCAAGGTTCCAGACCTTAATTAGCTTATTGAGCTGTGGCTTGTTCAAATTCTTCGTTAGGAAAGGTCAGATGATGCAGATTTCAAAGCTGTATAAATTCTCTGACTCCTCAAACTTGTGCTTAAAAATCAACAGCCATGGGCTCCTCGAAGCAACTCCCTCGCATTCTGAATAGTAAAATAATTGATGCTTACAAAGCAGGAGAAGGCTACAAGAACGTAGCAAAGTGTTTTCAGGTAGCCGTTTCCTCAGATTGTAATGTTATTAAGAAATGGCAGTTAACAGAAGCAGTGGAGATCAAGGTGAGGTCTGGAAGATGAAGAAAACTTTCTGAAAGAACTGCTCATTGGATTGTTAGAAAGGCAAATAAAAAACCCTGTTTGACTGCAAAAGACCTTCAGAAAGATTGAGCAGACCCTGGAGTGGTGGTGCACTGTTCTACTATGCAGCGACACCTGAACAAATATAACCTTCATGGGAGAGTCATCAGAAGAAAACCTTCCCTGCGTCCTAGCCACAAAATTCAGCATCTGAAGTTTGCAAATGAACATCTAAATAAGCCTGATGCATTTTGGAAACAAGTCCTGTGGACTGATGAAATCAAAATAGAACTTTTTGGCCACAATGTGCAAAGGTATGTTTGGTGAAAAAAGGGTGCCAAATTCCAGGAAAAGAACACCTCTCCAACTCTGAAGCATGGGTGTGGATTGATCATGCTTTGGGGTTGTGTTGCAGCCAGTGGCACAGGGCACATTTCATTGGTCGAGGGAAGCATGGATTCAAATAAATAACAGCAAATTCCAGAAGCAAACATCACACCATCTGTAAAAAGTTGAAGTTAAAAAGAGGATGGGTCCTACAATAAGACGATGATCCAAAACACACCTCAAAATCTACAATGGAATACCTCAAGAGCTGCAAGCTGAAGGTTTTGCCCTGGCCCTCACAGTTTCCTGGCCTAAACATCATTAAAAATCTGTGGATAGATCTCAGAAGAGCAGTGCATGCAAGACAGCCTAAGAAACTTGTAGAACTGGAAGCCTTTCAGAAGGACGAATGTGTGAAAATCCCCCAGGTAAGAACTGAAAGATTATTAGCTGGCTACAAAAAGTGTTTACAAGCTGTGATACTTGCCAAAGGGGGTGTTACTAGGTACTAACCATGCAGGGTGCCCAAACTTTTGCTTCGGGCCCTTTTCCTTTTTTTGTCATTTTGAAAATATGAAAGATGAAAATAAAACATTGTTTTTGCTTAAAATATAAAGGGAATGAGTCATCTTTAACTTTATGCCTTTTGGAGATCATTTCATCTTCAACTTGCTTAACTGTTCACAGTAACAGCAATTTTGACCAGGGGTGCCCAAACTTTTGCATACCACTGTAAATAGTGATGTAACATAAAGTGAGACGGCCTTTCAATTTCATAAATTCGGTGAAATTTAGTTCCCTCTGAAATGTGGTCATTGTGATATATGTTTGTTTCTGTAATATCTCACATAATATCAGGCCATTCTGTGGCCGGGAAGTTATTTAATTTGAGGGGATTAAAGCAAATAATGTGCATGAAATCGCTCGCTTCATGCAGTCAAGCAGACAGAGGAAGTCCATGTGTGTGTGTGTGTGTGTGTGTGTGTGTGCGCATGTGCAGGTTTGCCTTTGAGCGTGCACTGACAGTTCCATCATTCTGTCGCTAAATGAACAGCTGATCACACCGAGGTGCTCGCTGAGCGCCGATATTTATTAGTTTGGTCCTGCGTTTCCTTTCCTTCGTATATAACATAACGTCTTTTCTTCTCGCTTTCTTTCCGTTACTGTAGTCGGTCTTTCACGTTTCATTCGCACACTCACATCCTCCATTTTTCTCTCCTGTTTCAAATTTGTATCCCACAATGCCTTGCATGAACAGGGAAAGCCCACCACATGATGCATGACATACAGTAGTATCTTGAATTGGGTCATGGTGAAGCAGGAAAAAATAGCAGAGAATTTAGGGCCACATGGAAATAAGTTCATTAATTGTTCTGTTAAAAAAAAAAAACAAATAAAATTAGAAGTCTGTGATTCAAATTCAGTAGCTTTTGGTCCACTAAACAAAAATAATTGGGTGTCGGGGAAAATTCTTTTTTATGACCTACACTTGAAAAATCTGAAAGGCGGTCTAGCTTTAAAGCCAAGCAAAACCAAAAAACTAAACTCCTTTACACAGATAATGTCCATCCAAGACATGTTCAATTATTAATTTGTTCAAATTTGTACCTGTATACTGTATACCTTTCAAATAAAATGTCCCTTGGTGCTGCTATCTTACTTTCTTTTGAGGTTCAAATATTGTGCTCCGAGTACAAAATACATGAGAGAATCTGAGATTGTGAGATCACTTACATGCCACAGGACTTTCTGACGCTGAGCTCTAGTAGATACATTGCTTCTAAATTGTCTAAACAACCCTAAAGATGCCCGAGTGTCAAAGGTTTGGATGTAAAAATAAGCCTGAAGGTCGCAAAGGGAAATGTTTTTTGCCATCCTCAATTTGAAGGAGCAAGCAACGAAATGGCTGCATTACATCACTCCCTGTATCACTGGAAATACTTTCACCATTTGTTTCTTCCTCTCCAGGCTCATATTCTGGTTCAGACATATGGTTGAATCTTGTTCAGAAACATTTTATATGCTTGCACAGCAAAACTACAAAAAAAAAATACTGAAAATTTCTGAGTCTATGGCTCTGTGTTACTAAGGGAAACGGCGTGCTAGTGTTCAAGCTACATTGCAAGCAGATATCTGGTTTCAGCACAAATGGCTGTAAGCCTTTTTTTAGCAACATTACAACTTTTAAAATGGATAAATTGTTATTATAAAGTTTAATTTTTAATTAAAATATGCAGGAAGTACATCAGGGCACTCGCCGTGATCTTGGCTTGATTAGTTTCAACTCCTTTCAAGTGGCTTGTGGTCTTTTTTCTGTAGAAAACCTCTGTAATTGTACAATTTTCTTTTTCTCGGAAGTTGTTGTAAGGCAAACAGGGATTATTTTTTGGGTTTTATTTGGCTTTAAGTTGCTAACTCTGAATACAGCCCAATGTTTGTTTTTTTTTCTTTATGTTATCTATGGGGAAACCATAGCCATGGTTAGAGAAGCAGCGTTGGGACAAACAGGTTGCTGGTTCGATTCCCTGGACCGGCAAGAATGGTTGAAGTGCCCTTCAACAAGGCACCTACATACAGTAACCCCCAACTGCTCCCCAGGTTGCTCTAGATAACAGCGTCTGCTAAATGCCTGAAATGTAATGTAATCTTCAGGAATTTGGCTTGGTCATCAGTCATCTACATGCATATTGTAAAACTGTTTTGTGCCTTATACAAATAAAATTGAATGTTAGTCATATTGTATTTTATAAGGGCTTCTTGATATACGTGCATACTAGATATTGTATTCTAATAGCATAAAAGCCAATGTTGATAACTATTAGACATCCAGTGTGAGCTTTATAAGCTTGTTTTCCACCCATTTGGGCTGAATCTATTGCTTATTACAGTCATGACAATCTTAACTGTCTCATAAACCGACTAATAATAGTGATGGCTTATAAAACTAACATTACTGCCATTCAGAAATTCACTTTAAAACCATTTCTCAAAGCACCTTAATGTTACTTTGAGAGATTTATGCTTTTTGTATTGGAAGGGTGAATATTCCTGGAAAACCAAATTGCCATGATGGAGCACGATAAGCCTCTCATATACTTCAATAAAATTTGGAATAAGAGCACACATCTGGCATCACTGCCTCGGGGCATGCTATCTCTCTTTCTCAGTGCCCCTATCGGATGCATTTCTCATTTATTTCCTCCTTTCATTTCTCTCAAATGTCTGTCCAAACAACGAAATGTAGGCGGCTTAAAAAAATGCAGGTGGAGGAGCAATAAGAGCAGCATGAGTGTGTATTTCAGACCGTGCTAAATTACAATGGCTCTCATAAAGAATGGATGTCTGTGTTTTTGATTCCAGCCATATAGAGGAAGCTTGCAAATAAACCAGCAATTGTATTAGCGTAGAAAAAAAAACAGAACTGCATCAAAGCTCTTGGGCGCAACTTTCACTCAGAAGCTCTGCTTGGTAAAGGAGTGTGTTACGTGTTACACAAGACAGAACTGTGTGAAAAGCACCTTCATCTCTAATTCTGCTCATTTCACCACCGAAAACTTTCTCCTCCAGCTGTTCAGAAGTGCTGTGTTCAGCTTTATACAAACTCTGATGTTTTTGCTAAATCTGCTCTCATGGGATGAAATGGTAAAGCTCAGATCAAAGCTTAAAGGCTTGAGGGATGAAGCTACATCTAACATCCATCATGTCATCAGCGGAATCAAAGCGGGCCTGTGCTTCTTTTACTGACAAAAACACAGCCGAGTGTTGCTTTGTCCAAGGTGATGTGCATCATGATACGTGGTCAACAAAAGAATGCAAGAAAAGGACATTTAAAACAGATAAAAGACCACGCCTCCTTCACTGAGACTGATGCAAACAGTGGCCACACCTCCTTCACTGAGACTGACACACGCAGAGGCCACACCTCCT
The DNA here is from genome assembly GCF_027579695.1 of Neoarius graeffei. Taxonomy (NCBI): domain Eukaryota; kingdom Metazoa; phylum Chordata; class Actinopteri; order Siluriformes; family Ariidae; genus Neoarius; species Neoarius graeffei. Next base: position 91,787,043 of record NC_083575.1, on the reverse strand, counting down.
TCACTGAGACTGACACACACAGAGGCCACACCTCCTTCACTGAGACTGAAACACATAGAGACCACACCTCCTTCACTGAGACTGACACATGCAGAGGCCACACCTCCTTCACTGAGACTGACACATGCAGAGGCCACACCTCCTTCACTGAGACTGACACACACAGAGGCCACACCTCCTTCACTGAGACTGAAACACATAGAGAACACACGTCCTTCACTGAGACTGACACACGCAGAGTCCACACCTCCTACACTGAGACTGACACACGCAGACACCACACCTCCTACACTGAGACTTAAACATACAGAGGCCACACCTCCTTCACTGAGACTTAAACATACAGAGGCCACACCTCCTTCACTGAGAATGACACACTCAGAGGCCCCACCTCCTTCACTGAGACGACACACACAGAGGCCACACCTCCTTCACTGAGACTGACACACGCAGAGGCCACACCTCCTTCACTGAGACTGACACATGCAGAGGCCCTACCTCCTTCACTGACACTGACACACTCAGAGGCCACACCTCCTTCACTGAGACTGACACATGCAGAGGCCCTACCTCCTTCACTGAGACTGACACACACTGGCCACACCTCCTTCACTGAGACTGCCACACGCAGAGACCACACCTCCTTCACTGAGACTGACACACGCAGAGGCCACACTTCCTTCACTGACACACGCAGAGGCCACACCTCCTTCATCGAGACTGACACACTCAGAGGCCACACCTCCTTCACTGAGACTGACACACACAGAGGCTACACCTCATGCACATGCAGACCACACAGAGGCCACACCTCCTTCACTGAGAATTAAACAAAGAGGCCACGCCTCCTTCACTGAGACTGACACATGCAGAGGCCACACCTCCTTCACTGAGACTGACACAAGCAGAGGCCACACCTCCTTCACTGAGACTGACACACGCAGAGACCACACCTCCTTCACTGAGACTGACACACGCAGAGACCACACCTCCTTCACTGAGACTGACACACGCAGAGACCACACCTCCTTCACTGAGACTGACACACGCAGAGACCACACCTCCTTCACTGAGACTGACACACGGAGAGGCCACACCTCCTTCACTGAGACTGACACACGCAGAGGCCACACCTCCTTCACTGAGACTGACACACGCAGAGGCCACAGCTCCTTTACTGAGACTGACACACGGAGAGGCCACACCTCCTTCACTGAGACCGACACACTCAGAGGCCACACCTCCTTCACTGAGACTGACACATGCAGAGGCCACACCTCCTTCACTGAGACTGACACACAGTGGCCACACCTCCTTCACTGAGACTGCCACACGCAGAGGCCACACCTCCTTCACTGAAACTGACACACAGTGGCGCGGGAAGACATTGTCGGCAGGGGGTGCTGTGACGTGACCTGGGACATTTTTTTGAAGGGGGGTCTGGGGGTCCTCCCCCAGAAAATTTTGTATTTCTTAGATGCAATTTCCTGCATTTTAACCAATCAGGCGTCCGAAATCCTTTTAAGCTTGCAATTGCAATATTTCGTTAAACTGCCTACTACTTATAGGCCTAATCCGTAAAAACGACGTTTTTTTTTTTTTTTTGAGTGATGACGGAAGAATCTGAAGCCTGTCTGTCAATGACAATTCTCAGTTAACACGATTACGAAGGACAGGTTATTTTAGAAGCAGAAGTGCACAGCTGTGGTTTAACAGTCGCAGGTTTTACATCTGCTCTAGATAAACTGAAGGAGACGTGGATTCCACCCGATTACAGCCTTACATACCCAGATCCAGTCAAGCGAGTGTGCATTTCAAATACAGTAGTTAGTCGCACGCACGCGCACACACACACACACACACACATGAAACAGAACAACACTCTCGCTGGAACAAAACAAACACCATGGTTCTCTCAATCAACAGACCGAAATCCATGAACCCACTCATCCTACTACTATGGGTTAGTGACACTAACTTAGTGTTCTATTGCAAAAATCACTCATAAAAGTGATGCAGCGGTATTTCACACTCTTCATTAAGAAAAGTAAAAGTAAAACATGATGAGCATGGACACACCGTTTTAAACGAACATTTTTTAAGACTGTAGTTACATCTGAGTCAACTTCAAAGCACGATGCTAGCAACACCTGCACTTGTTCAAGGCATACCAAATAGGCTCAAGTGAACACGACACAGCGGGCAAAATTAATAACCAAATGGCCTTACCTTAAAACGCTGTCTTGATCATATGACTTCTCGCAATTATTCCACTTAAATCCACACGGTTTAACACACCCAACGCAGATACCAAACTGGAAATGTGCTAACATTGTATTTCTCTACAGACGGTCGACTCGTACTCGCTTCCTGTTGTAATTTCGCGCGCTGAAAAGCTGAACGTCAACGTCACGACAAAAAAAATTCTGATGGTCCACTAGGCTACATATTAAGTTACAAGTTTTAATTAAATCCTTTTTTAGATAACTAAAATGTAGCCCTCATCATCCTACATCTAAAACATGACATATAAAATCAGCAGAGCCAAATGAAAACAAATAAATAAACAAATATATTTTCACGTAAGTTTTGTTTTATGTTCATGTCAGTTTTGAGGGTCCACCACCAGGGGGTGCTGCCGCACCCCCCGCACCCCCGCTTCCTGCGCCGGTGCTGACACATGCAGAGGCCACACCTCCTTCACTGAGACTGACACACACAGAGGCTACACCTCATGCACATGCAGACCACACAGAGGCCACACCTCCTTCACTGAGAAATAAACATACAGAGGCCACGCCTCCTTCACTGAGAATGACACACTCAGAGGCCCTACCTCCTTCACTGACACTGACACACTCAGAGGCCACACCTCCTTCACTGAGACTGACACACACTGGCCACACCTCCTTCACTGAGACTGACACACACAGAGGCTACACCTCTTGCACATGCAGACCACACAGAGGCCACACCTCCTTCTCTGAGAATTAAACATACAGAGGCCACGCCTCCTTCACTGAGAATGACACACTCAGAGGCCCTACCTCCTTCACTGAGACTGACACACGCAGACGCCACACCTCCTTCACTGAGACTGACACACGCAGAGGCCACACCTCCTTCACTGAGACTGACACACACAGAGGCCACACCTCCTTCACTGAGACTGACACATGCAGAGACCACATCTCCTTCACTGAGACTGACACACGCAGAGACCACACCTCCTTCACTGAGACTGACACGCAGACGCCACAGCTCCTTCACTGAGACTGACACACTCAGAGGCCACACCTCCTTCACTGAGACTGACACACTCAGAGGCTACACCTCATGCACATGCAGACCACACAGAGGCCACACCTCCTTCACTGAGACTGACACACGCAGAGACCACACCTCCTTCACTGAGACTGACACATGCAGACGCCACAGCTCCTTCACTGAGACTGACACACTCAGAGGCCACACCTCCTTCACTGAGACTGACACACTCAGAGGCTACACCTCATGCACATGCAGACCACACAGAGGCCACACCTCCTTCACTGAGAATTAAATATACAGAGGCCACGCCTCCTTCACTGAGAATGACACACTCAGAGGCCCCACCTCCTTCACTGAGACTGACACACGCAGAGGCCACACCTCCTTCACTGAGACTGAAACACATAGAGACCACACCTCCTTCACTGAGACTGACACATGCAGAGGCCACACCTCCTTCACTGAGACTGACACACGCAGAGTCCACACCTCCTACACTGAGACTTAAACATACAGAGGCCACACCTCCTTCACTGAGACTGACACATGCAGAGGCCCTACCTCCTTCACTGACACTGACACACTCAGAGGCCACACCTCCTTCACTGAGACTGACATACACAGTCCTTCACTGAGACTTAAACATACAGAGGCCACGCCTCCTTCACTGAGACTGAGACATGCAGAGGCCACACCTCATTCACTGAGACTGACAAACAGGTGAAACCTCTCTAATGAGACTGGCACCCACACAGGCCACACCTATGTCACAGATACTGAAGCATTTATAAGCCACACCTACTTCACTGTAAGTGATCCGCATGCAGAGCTCACACCTCCTTCACTGAGACTGATACAGACAGAGGCCATGCCTCCTATACTGAGACTGACACACACAGAGGCCACACCTCCTTTACTTAAATTGACACACAGTGGCCGCACCCTCTTTAATTGTATTGATGGCACAGGGGACACACCTCTTTTAATAGACCTGACAAAGCACAGAGACTGTGCATCATTCACTGCGACTGGCACTCAATGTGAGTGACACCAACACTGAGGCCACGCCTCTTTATTGGACTGACAGACGCCAAGTTCAGGCTTCCTTCTTTGAGACTGACAGCCAGAAAAGCCACAACGTTCTCACTAGGACTGAGCCGCAGTCATTTTTATTAGGAACAGTATGTGCATAGGCCACGCCTCCTTCACTGGGCCTGACACCCACCCAGTGGCCACGCCTCTTTCACCAAGACTGACAGACGCAGAGGCCACACCATCTTCACTAAGACAGCAGATACACTGACCATGTCTCCACCACTTGGAATGCTGCTACAGAGGCCACTCCCCCAATATTAAAACTGGAAAAGACAGAGGCCACACCTCCTTCACTTAGATAGACATGAAGGAAATGCCTCCTATACTGGTAATGAAAGACACCGAGACCACACCTCCACTGGGACTGACACCCACACAGTGGCCACGCCTCCTCCACTGGGACTGACACCCACACAAAGGCCACGCCTCCTCCACTGACACCGAGATAATTTTGTCATTTCCAGCATCTGCTCTAGACTAAAATAAGTCTTGTATGCTAAACTGAGCTCATACACCACAGAGCAACACATCTGCCTCCAGCTGTGCAGACGTTCCACCAATAAAACAAATGTCTAAATGGTATTTGGATACATTTTGTATGAATCATTTTAAGAAACTCAGGTCCTAGGAAACAATTTCTTGTGCATTTAAATCTTAAATATTCAGGAGTCTGTAATTAATGCATATTAAGTGATGATTTGGGATGAAAATAATTCTTTTATGACCGTGGATACGAATGAACGCATTGTGTTTTGTAAGTGATGCAGGCAGCCATTAATTTTGTATGTGTGTGTATATATATATATATATATATATATATATATATATATATATATATAAAAGGCATAAAGGTAAATCTTTTCAGCGTTTTCTGCAAGATTTGTGTATTATTTTTGTTTTGTACAATTGAAGAGTGAAAAAAGAAAAGGAACACCATGTGAAAGTTTGGGCACCCCAATACATTTGAGTTCTCAGGTAACTTTTACCAAGGTTCCAGACCTTAATTAGCTTATTGAGCTGTGGCTTGTTCAAGTTCTTCATTAGGAAAGGTCAGATGATGCAGATTTCAAAGCTGTATAAATTCTCTGACTCCTCAAACTTGTCCTTAAAATCAACAGCCAAGGGCTCCTCTAAGCAACTCCCTCGCATTCTGAATAATAAAATAATTGACGCTCACAAAGCAGGAGAAGGCTACAAGAACATAGCAAAGTGTTTTCAGGTAGCTGTTTCCTCAGATTGTAATGTTATTAAGAAATGGCAGTTAACAGAAACAGTGGAGATCAAGGTGAGGTCTGGAAGATGAAGAAAACTTTCTGAAAGAACTGCTCATTGGATTGCTAGAAAGGCAAATAAAAAACCCTGTTTGACTGCAAAAGACCTTCAGAAAGATTTAGCAGACCCTGGAGTGGTGGTGCACTCTTCTACTATGCAGCGACACCTGAACAAATATGACCTTCATGGGAGAGTCATCAGAAGAAAACCTTTCCTGCATCCTAGCCACAAAATTCAGCATCTGAAGTTTGCAAATGAACATCTAAATAAGCCTGATGCATTTTGGAAACAAGTCCTGTGGACTGATGAAATCAAAATAGAACTTTTTGGCCACAATGTGCAAAGGTATGTTTGGAGAAAAAAGGGGGCCAAATTCCAGGAAAAGAACACCTCTCCAACTCTGAAGCATGGGTGTGGATCGATCATGCTTTGGGGTTGGGTTGCAGCCAGTGGCACAGGGCACATTTCATTGGTCGAGGGAAGCATGGATTCGAATAAATACCAGCAAATTCCGGAAGTAAACATCACACCATCTGTAAAAAAGTTGAAGTTAAAAAGAGGACGGGTCCTACAATAAGACGATGATCCAAAACACACCTCAAAATCTACAATGGAATACCTCAAGAGCCGCAAGCTGAAGATTTTGCCCGGGCCCTCACAGTCCCCTGACCTAAACACCAGTGAAAATCTGTGGATAGATCTCAAAAGAACAGTGCATGCAAGACAGCCTAAGAAACTTGTAGAACTGGAAGCCTTTTGCAAGGACGAATGTGTGAAAATCCCCCAGGTCAGAACTGAAAGATTATTAGCTGGGTACAAAAAGTGTTTACAAGCTGTGATACTTGCCAAAGGGGGTGTTACTAGGTACTAACCATGCAGGGTGCCCAAACTTTTGCTTCAGGCCCTTTTCCTTTTTTTGTCATTTTGAAAATGTAAAAGATGAAAATAAAAAATTGTTTTTGCTTAAAATATAAATGGAATGAGTCATCTTTAACTTTATGCCTTTTGGAGATCATTTCATCTTCAACTTGCTTAACTGGAGTAATTAAGCCTTAATGAGCAGTTCAACAAAAATCGCTTCTTCTTGGTCAATGTCCTCGCCATTTTGGATTCTTTCTGGCAAATAGGTAGGTATTCTGAGGGTGTATATGGCTTGTCTATGACTTGTATATAGTGTACATAGCTTACAACATTTATTGCACAAGGTGGCCCACTTTAGATTGTTCCTTCTGGACTAGATGGGGCCGGAATGAGCTACGCCATCATTGACGGTCTCGTTATATAACATTAGCCATTAAAAAAAAAAAAGAAAAAAAATTGCTTGAATGCATACAGTCCATTTTGACAATATTTTCTTATACATGATTTCTTTTTTCAGTGTGTATGTCTTGTGAGCACGCATTAAGATTATCATTCGAACACAGTAGCATGAACGTTACAAGGGACGTTCTAGTCTTGTATATACTCCATCGTGTGTGCGTACCATAAATACATTGTTTGCCCTCTTCAGCTTTGAAATTAGGAAGAAAATGAAATTCATGTCTCCTATTGAAATTTTGTTGTGTGTAGGCTTCTGTTTTCTAATTTTCCGACTTTTCTGTCAACTTGAAGACCGAATGCACCGGAGGCAGGCTCATGAAAAATGTCATGTTCATTAGATTCAAATATTATTTTCTTGCTTCGAGCTGCAAGTGGCTCATGAGCTGTTATAGTCTGTCGTAGCTGATCTGCTGCACTGTCACTTGTCATTAGCAGCTGTATGATATGAACTGTACATTAGTTTTACAATCTGTGCTCGAAGCTACGTAACTTCCAATGAGAGTGTGTAGTCATGGTGTTTTACTCAGTGCTTTAGTCTGTTCACAGCGCTGCCTCTTCTGTTCATGTGCTCTGTTACGCCATAAATATTCAGGTGCACATTGCTTTGATCAAAAAGTGCAGGTTCTTTATTAGTACCTAGAATAATGAAGACTGGGGCGGCACGGTGGTGTAGTGGTTAGCGTTGTCACCTCACAGCAAGAAGGTCTGGGTTCGAGCCCCGTGGCTGGCGAGGGCCTTCTGTGTGGAGTTTGCATGTTCTCCCCGTGTCCGCGTGGGTTTCCTCCGGGTGCTCCGGTTTCCCCCACAGTCCAAAGACATGCAGGTTAGGTTAACTGGTGACTCTAAATTGAGCGTAGGTGTGAATGTGAGTGTGAATGGTTGTCTGTGTCTATGTGTCAGCCCTGTGATGACCTGGCGACTTGTCCAGGGTGTACCCCGCCTTTCGCCCGTAGTCAGCTGGGATAGGCTCCAGCTTGCCTGCGACCCTGTAGAACAGGATATAGCGGCTAGGGATAATGAGATGAGATGAGATGAGATAATGAAGACTACAGGAGGGGAAAGGGACTTTTTCCCCTACAAATACCCCTAGCTGTGGAACCACCTTTCAATTTAAATATAGGTTTAAAACATATTGGGGGTGGAGTGTCAAGCGACATCATATCCCAGTGTGCCCTCATTCCTGTGTTACATTCTGTCTTTCCCAGAGTTGTGTTCTCATACCTAGGCCTACCGGAGTCTCTGCTTACACTCTGATCATAATCACCCTTTTAAACCACTGTAGGATAAAAGCATGCCAAATAATCCGTTCTTCACTCTGTCTGGTTTGCTAATTCGTGATCTCAATCTATATCCAGATTTCTGTAAAGTGCCTTTGTGACAATGTCTATTGTTAAAAGTGCTACAAATACAACTGAACTCAATTCAGGATCAGCTTTAGAGATTCATTCATTCATTCATTCATCCATTCAATTCCTTTTCAGTAACAGTCTTTATCCCCGGGCAGGGCTGCAGATTCAACAAGTCTCAAATATTTTTCAGCTTAGTCCCTCCAGATTCATTAATGTAACTGAATTGTCTTCAACAACAACAAAAAACTAGACTGCATGTCCGCAGAGAAAATGCAAAGTGTGCTTGCTGAGCTGTAGCAGAACAGCTATCATGCTAGCATGCTAAAAGCTAGCATGTCAACATGCTAATGCCAACATGCTAACAACTAACATGCTAACAGTTAGCATATTAACATGTTAAAAGCTAGCATGTTAACATGTTAATGCTAACATACTAATAGATAACATGCTAATAGATAACATGCTAACAGCTAGCATTCTAACATGCTAATGATTAACATGCTATTTGTTAAAATTCTAACACTTTAAGGCTAATATGCTGACAGCTATCATGCTAACAGCTAACATGCTAATGGCTAGTATGTTAACTTTTAGCATGCTAACACGCTGAGGGTGACAGCTAACATGCTAACAGTTAGCATGCTAACATGCTCAGACGAACTCGCTAACAGCAAACATGCGAACTCTGCATGCTACCATGCTAATCCTAACATCTTAACAGCTCTCATGATACCGTAACATGTTAATGGTGAACATGCTAACAACTCACGAGCTAACAGCAGACATGATATCGTAATGGGTAACATGCTAACAGCTAGCATGGTAACACGTGAATGCTTATATACTAATTGCTATCGTGTATGCGTGTAAGTATTCCTAATAAAGTGGCCATTGAGTTGAAGTTATACTTCAACTCAAATCTGTACTTCTCCATATATAGTTGTACTTAAATCTGTATTTCTCCATATATTTCCATCCATCCATTATCTGTAGCCGCTTATCCTGTTCTACAGGGTCGTGGGCAAGCTGGAGCCTATCCCACCTGACTATGGGTGAGAGGCAGGGTACACCCTGGACAAGTCTCCAGATCATCACAGGGCTGACACATAGAGACAAACAACCATTCACACCTACAGTCAATTTAGAGCCATCAATTAACTTAACCGCATGTCTTTGGACTGTGGAGGAAACCAGAGCCCCCAGAGGAAACCCACACAGACATGGGGAGAACATGCAAACTCCACACAGAAAGGTCCCCACTGGCCACTGGGCTCAAACCCAGAACCTTCTTGCTGTGAGGCAACAGTGCTAACCACTACACCACCATGCCGCCCCTATCTATCTATCTATCTATCTATCTATCTATCTATCTATCTATCTATCTATCTATCTATCTATTTTGAAATATAAATGTAGATGACAGCATTTTCAGAGAAACAGGTCATTTTTAACAGCTTAAATAACTGTAAATCCTTCCTTTTTCAAACCACATGCATGGCTCTTTCCTGTCAGCACGTGTGGTTCAGTGGTAGAATTCTTGCATGCCATGTGGGAGGCCTGGTTTTGATTTCCGGCCAATGCAGATACCAAGACTTACCGTATCTTGGGGAAGCCACAGCCTGATGGTTTTGGGACCAAAAGGTTTAATTCCCTGGACCAGCAGGAATGGCTGAAGTGCCCTTGAGCAAAGAACCTAAACCCCAACTGCTCCCTGGGCATTTTGTGTGTGTTCACATAACCCAAGATTGGTCAAATGCAGAGAAAGAATTTCACTGTGCTCTAATGTACATGTGACAAATAGGTCATACCCACACCAGAACCTGGTCTTCCCAGGCAATCTCCCATCCCAGTACTAACCAGGTTCTTAAGGTGCATAGGGTGGTGCCAATCTCTGTTTCAATCGCCCTCAGCCTCTTGCCTATACAGCTATGATTACAGTGGGAGGCTGGTCCTCTGGTAACTGCAATAGTTTGACTCCTCACTCGGATCTGTATTGTAGCGTGCCTTGCCAGAAGGTACCACTTTTATGATGGTCTTTGGTATGACCCGACTATGAGTAGAACCCATGCTCTCCCAATCAAGAGGCAGACACGCTAACCACTAGGCCAGCTTGCAGTACATGTGACAAATAAAGGCTTTAAATTCCCCAAAAACATTATTTCAATACTGCATTGTTTTGAATACAGATCTTGGTTTAACAGTAAAAGAAACAACTGCATTGTCATGATAGGGGATTAACCCATGTTGACTCACTTGGTTTGAATTGACAAAAGAAGGGTTGACGTTTGGTCAGCTAACATAGGTCTGACCCTGGTCGTTGGTTTGAAAGCAGCATCAAATTTGCACTTGGGATTTGCACTGTGTGCCCTGAGCGGTGGGTCGTGATGTTGAGTCTGGTAACGTGGGTTGGATTTTGGTGGGAAAGGGCTATTACAGAGTGCTCTAAGCTGATCAGCTCCTCCTCAGTCCTCTGTTGGTGTGGCAGGAACTGTGAGTCTTTGCTTGTTTGAAGCCACATGCCAGGCTCTTTCCTGGCAGCATTGGTGGTTCAGTGGTAAAATTTTCACCTGCCACATGGGGGGTTGATTCCTGGTCAATGCAGATACCGAGACTTCTCTCTGGAGAAGCCATGGCTTAACAGTTTCCTAGAGAAGCAGCTTTAGGACCAAAAGGTTTGATTCCCTGGACCAGCAGGAATGGCTGACATGCCCTTGAGCAAGGCACCAAATCCCCAACTGCTCCACTGACATTTAGTGTGTGCTCACATAACCAAAGATGGGTTAAATGCAGATAAAGAAAAAGGCTATTGGTGTGAAAGGGCTATTACAGAGCAACAGATAATCAAATAAATAAATAAATAAATCCAGTGATATATGGCATTTGGTATTGTGATGTAAAAATTTAAGAACCTATGATAATGATGGCATTGGTTTGAAGAGTTATTATACTGTATGTAGCGTTTATCGTACTGTTCCACCTCTAGTTAAAGTGACAGATTAGCAGCTAAAGGTCTTTTCATCTTGTGTAAAACAGCTAATTTCTTTTTTTTGTGATGGAAAAAACCAATACAATACAAACATTCAAACGATAATAACAAAATGCCATGCCCAAGAGGACCACTCAGCACAGACAGGGTTAGAAAAATGGAGCAGTATGAAGGTCAACTGTTTTGCTCGCCAACATGTTTAGTACTACAACACCTGAATATGAAACCTTCTTCTGAAGGAAATTGTTCACCAAAAATGATTAACCTTTATTAAGCTGGTAATGATACAGTAGGCCATGAACAGTAGGCCACGAGTCTGTTCTAATGACACTCCTGAAACAATTGCACAGGGTGTATATGAATACACACTCATTCTACGGTGCATATTTATATTTAACAATGCCAAGATTAGCCAAGAAACACAAATTAGAGTGCTATACTTTAGCATCTTTGAATTCACTGAATTCACTTCTTCTGCTCAGCTTCGTGTCCGTGTTAAATCCTGCCTCATTTGTACATCACTTTGCATAAAACCATCTGCTGAATGAATGAGTCCAAACCTCTCCATGTAAAGGTCATCATCATTTGGGACTTCATGGTGAAATGCACCATTTGAGTGAAAAACAAACCTTTCCACAGAGCAGCAGACCTTTGGGAGAGGCCAGAGATGCTTTTTATAGAGCGCTGAACATTTCTGGATTTTGGACTGGCGTGACACGGCAGCTCTCACAGTGAACTCCGGGGAGATTTACTCAGCATGCAAGCATGGTGGGGCTGTAAACCTGCTCCATGTCCATATTTGTACAGATTTAGAAACATTTGTGCATTTCCTATCTGCTATTGTATTGTATAGCAGCTTCAAGCAAAACGAGATATGTCAAGCTGAACACATTTTTTTTTGTAGAAAGGTGGTGTGGGCCATGACAGGATACATTAGCTGTTAAATGTTGATTCATTTAGTGCAACAGCAGCGCGGAGAGTTGCTCTGTCTACAAGGCAAATCACAGGTTTACAGTGTACTCATATGCTCATTAAAATTATCATCTGACTTGTTGATATGATTATTGATTTTCAATATTGTGATAAATTAAGTCTCAATATGTTTTTGTAGCTATTCAGAATATCATGTATTTTTAAATGTTTTAAAATAAAATTTATTAATCTGTCTGTCTGTCTGTCTGTCTGTCTGTCTCTCTCTCTCTCTCTCTCTCTCTCTCTCTCTATATATATATATATATATATATATATATATATATATATTCCAGATTTACAGGGTTGTCTGTGTCTATGTGTCAGCCCTGTGATGACCTGGCGACTTGTCCAGGGTGTACCCCACCTTTCCCCCGTAGTCAGCTGGGATAGGCTCCAGCTTGCCTGTGACCCTGTAGAACAGAATAAAGCGGCTAGAGATAATGAGATGAGATGAGATAAAAATATAAAAGTTATAAATGTATAAATATTGGAACAGGTTTTTAAACTTGTAGAATCATGATATAACCTCTTTTGTCATATCGCCCACCCATATATTATTGTTTCGAAAATAACTGCTATTTTACAGAGACTTTTACGGTGGACACGCCACATAAACAGAAAAAAAAATTTATATTTAGCAGTTATTCCATGAAATTGAGTCATGCATGAGCTGATAGCCAACAAGGCATGTAGCACCAAGTTGGCTATAAGTCATGTACACAGTTGAGTGGAACACAATTGAGTGGAATAACGGTTTTATTCTATCCACATTCACTGGATTTTGAGACATGGAGCATTTTTATTTTTATTTTTTTTGCAAATTCGATAAATTAAACCTTCATTCAAAACATCTGACAAAATAATTTCCATTTAGAATGTAAACAAACCGGCAAAATGACAGGAGCAATTTGTAAAAAAATGTAATAATAATAATAATAATAATAATAATAATAATAATAATTCTTGAAAAATAAAAAAGATGTGTTCTTACCATCAAATACTTTCATTCCATATTTTGTTGCTTTTTATTTTTGGGGGGTTTTGTTTTCGAGTAGAGGTTTTATTTTGTCCTCAGTTGGTTCAGCAGCACAATCCACCATTTTCTTGTCCTTCTTTAGGTTTCTTTTTGGCGGTTGGCAAACCAAATTAAAGGTGCATTACTGCCACCGACTGAGCTGGAGTGTGGAACTGGTGATATGGGGGGGGGATATTTTCTTTTAGCCATTTCTGTTTCTTTTAAATACTTGATAACAAAGTGATATATCTGAATTGATGCACCCCGCCATTTTGTTTTTATCTACTCATGGTATATGAGCTGATATCCTAGTAGTAGAGTAACCAATCAGAGTGCATAATTGCTCATATCCAGTGAATGTGGATAGAATATTTGTGGATATATTGAAGTTTTGTTTTTTTTTTAATAAGAAATTATTGGAATCCATTTAATGGAGATGTCAGTGCTTTGTAGCAGTCAAAATGTCAAAATTTCCACGTGCTGCAAGATGCTTTTGATAGATTCCTAATTATAACATTCTTATCATCTCTTAAGGTAATTATTGGCCCCATTATGAGACGTTTACTTCAGGAAAACATGTGCAGTGTATGCTGTCTTCAGTACTTAAGAGCCATCAGCCTCAGGGTCTTTGAGTAGTGTGATCTGTGACATCATGGATTGTCAGCTGAGCCTTTTCTTCTGGGGTTCATTAAAAGCAAAATGAATGACACAGTGGATCCCAAACTATTGCAGAAGGACTGAGCATCTGCAACAACCTCAGAATAGCAGGCCTTGTGTGAAGGTGAGAAGGTGTTATCCAACATAACCAGATCTGAGTCGGAGGAAAAAACCTTGCCACCATCTGGGAGCTAATTCTGACCTTCCTAACCATATAACCTGTGAGACAATGTCTTACACCAAGGCACTTTCCTTGAACATACTAGATATTGGAATATCATGAAAAAAGTTCATTTTTTTCATAATTGAATTAAAAAAGTTAAACTTTCATATATTCTATATTCATCACATGTAAAGTGAAACATTTTAAGCCTTTATTGTTTTAATTTTAATGAATATGGCCTATAGCTCATGAAAATTGGAAATCTAGTATCTCAAATGATTAGAATATTTCATTTCTGGTTTAGGTAAAACAGTATAAATACTGTATGAGTGTTTCTGTGAATACTGAAAAATTTGGAGTGGGCAATTTGGCAAAAATGAAGTATGTTGGGTTTTGGTATGAACACTGCCAAACGACAGTACCACATCCCAAGTGAAAGGTCCACAGTAGAGTCGTGCTCAAATGCTTTTATATTTTTCAGTATACAACACTAATCACATACACCATTGTGTGAGATGTCACAACTTTGTGACAGATCGACCAGCTACTATCTATTCCTGTAATACAATCCTGGTGGCTGTGATCCTTAACTATTTTGTATTTTGTATACATGACAGAAAATATTAACTTGTAACGTTTTATCTTAATTTAGGACAAATGTAGTCAAAATAATAATAAGCTAATAATAACTAAGCTAGGCCTATTACTTTTTGTGCACCCCCTCCTTTAAAGTCAAAATCAAATGACGACTTGTCTAGAATTTGGCTTCATCAGTAGATTCTGTTGGTGGAATTGTAGCCTGCACGACAGTATCCAGCAGCACTGGCAAGGTTTTCAGTGAAGAAATAACACTGTTCGTTCAAACCAAGGTTGCAGGTGAGACAAGCCAAGTTGACCATTTTCACACTTATTTTGATTTTTTTTCCCAACATCTAAGAAATGTCAGAGAGTCTGCTGAATTTTTTTCACAGTAGGCCCCTGGAAGTTCTTGCTGAATGTACAGGTTTTAGATCTGTCCACATTACACAGGCCTAGAGATGGCTCTGGGACACAAATTTCTCAGTATTCATAGAAACACTCATACCTCTTGGTCTAGTTCAGTACATGCAACCACAATCACGGGGAAGACTGCTGACTTGACAGTTGTCCTGAAGACGATCATTGACACCCTCCACAAGGAGGGTAAACTACAGAAGGTCTTTGCTGAAAAGTCTGGCTGGAAAAGGTGCAAATGCAACAGAGATGACTGCAGACTTGAGAGGATTGTCAAGAAAAGTTGATTCAAAAACTCGGGTGAGCTTCACAAGGAGTGGACTGAGGCTGGTGTCAGGGTATCAAGAGCCACCACGCACAGACGTTTTCAAGAAAGGGGCTACAACTGTCACATTCCCAATATCAAGCCACTCCTGAACCAGAGACAATGTCAGAAGCATCTTACCTGGGCTAAGGAGAGAAAGAACTGGACTGGATGACATCAACCCACCACTGGAAAGCTAAACATGCTTGGTTTATACACAAGTTCACAGGCATCATTGGCTTAGAAATATATAAGAAAGCCACCTTTCCCAATTACATTTTCCCAGAGTCTTAGCCAAGGAGAGCTTTAAGAGCATTAGGATTAGTCTAAATATCCTTACTATAATAATGTGGACGCTTGAAACATTACATTTAAATTTTGACAGAAAGCTATGCTGTATTACTCACCAATTATGCATTTTATAACTGCCATCGATTCCAATTACTCCAAGTGTCTGTGCATCTGCACTAAGTGTCATGTTGATCTATTTCCATCGTGCCACTGGGATCCGTGCACCTGCTTGGTGAGAAATTTAATTTGCACATCACCTGTCAACCGGTATTAACCAGGACTCGTTTATGGTGTCATGCTAAGCCACTCTGAGAGCTCAGACTAAAGTAAATTGCTTGTTTCTCAGTGTAATCAACATCCAGTCATCTCCGGTTGGACTCGGAGAGCATGTGTTTGTGTTGGCCTTAAACCTGATGAGGATATCGACAAGGTTTGCCCTTGGTGAGTGAAATTCAATATGTGACAAATAGAGAGTGACAAACTGTGGCTTGCTTCACTCACTAATAAGTTCCTTCTCACATTCATCCCTCACTCAATGGAAAAGGAAATGCTGAGACTAACAAACCTCAACAAACACACACATAGTTCCCATTTAAGTCTTTAGTGAAGTGGTGGGTCTTCAGTCTTCATTTGAAGACAGCCAGTGCAGAGAAGAGTCTTGATGTAGAACTTCTGTTTATCTTGAGAGAAGCTTTATAGTGGTGTGCAAATTTCTCATCCTCCTTGGTGTTTGTCTTGTTTTGTCACATTACAAGCTGGAATTAAAATGGATTTTTGGGGGGTTAGCACCATTTGATTTACACAACATCTCATCTCATTATCTGTAGCCGCTTTATCCTGTTCTACAGGGTTGCAGGCAAGCTGGAGCCTATCCCAGCTGACTACGGGCGAAAGGCGGGGTACAGGTGATATTAGGAATTTACACAACACAACACAACATGCTTACCATTTTAAAGGTGTGTGTGTGTGTGTGTGTGTGTGTGTGTGTGTGTGTGTGTGTGAGAGAGACACAAACAATAATTAAGATGAAAAAACAGAAATCTGGAGTGTGCATAGGTATTCAAATGCCCCCCAAAAAGTCAGTACTTTTTTTGAGCCACCTTTTGTTGCAATTACAGCTGCAAGTGTCTTGGGGTATATTTCTATTAGCTTAGCACATCTAGCCACTGGGATTTTTGCCCATTCCTCAAGGCAAAACTGCTCCAACTCTTTCAAGTTAGATGGGTTGCATTGGTGTACAGCAATCTTCAAGTTATACTACAGATTGTCAATTGAATTGAGGTCTGGGCTTTGATTAGGCCATTCCAAGACATTTAAATGTTTCCCTTTAAACCATTCCAGTGTAGCTTTAGCAGTATGTTTAGGGTCATTGTCCTGCTGGAACCTTCGTCCCAGTCTCAAACCTCTGGCCGACTCAAACAGGTTTTCCTCCAGAATTGCCCTGTATTTAGTGCCACCCTTCAGTCCTGACCAGCTTTCCTGTCCCTGCAGATGATAACATCCTCACACCATGATGCTGCCACCACCATGCTTCACTGTAGGAATGGTGTTTTCAGGGTGATGGGTTTGTACCACATATGGCATTTCCAATGATGGCCAAAAAGATCAATTTTAGTCTCATCTGACCAAAGAATCTTCTTCCATGTGTTTGAGGAGTCTGCCACATGCTGTTGGGCAAACTCCAAACATTTTTTTTCTTAAGCAATGTCTTTTTTCTGGCCACTCTTTCATAAAGCCCTACTCTGTGGAGTGTATGCCTTAAAGTGGTCCTATGTACAGATACTCCCATCTCCACTGTGGCTCTTCTCAGCTCCTTCAGTGTTATCTTTAGTGTCTTGTTGCATCTCTGGTTAATGCCCTCCTTGCCTGGTCTGTGAGTTGTGGTGGGTGGCCTTCTCTTGTTAGGTTTGTAGTGGTGCCATATTCTTTCCATTTTGCTATAATGGATTTAGTGGTGCTCCCTGGGATATTCAAAGTTTGGGATATGTTTTTATAACCCAACCCTGATCTATATTTCTTCACAACTGTCATGCTCCGCCCCGGACATCCACTTCGGAGATTATGGATCTCTCACACCAGCACCAATCTGGATCCGGGACAGGAATTCCTTCTCCCCTGAACTCACTTCCTGGTTTTCACTGCTGTGTATAAATAGGCCATTCTCAGACTCTGTTTTTGCCAGAATGTCTCGTTTGTTTTCCCTAGCCATTTCTGTGCCTTAATGCTTTTTCATCTTTTTTTCTCTCCAGTGTTTTTCCCTTGTTCATGGTTTTTTGCACTAGTGTTTTTCTTGTCCTTGTCTGCCTTGTTTGTTTTGTCAAGTTTTTGTCTCCTTTTTTACATGGAATATTTTTGCTACTTTTTTCCTGGATTAAAACCACCTCATTTATTGGATTACTGTCTGAGTCATGTTCTGCTTTTGGATCCTATCTCACCACACCTCCACCACCCCTAACAGTACGTTCTGGCCAACATGGAGTCAGCAGAACTGACCCATCTGAGAACGGCTAAACAGCAGCAAGTGACTCTCCTCGGGACCCACCAACAAGACCTACAACACATTACCCAGAACCTTGCCACCCTGTCCAACGCACTCAACCTTCTCACCATGTAGATGCAGCACTGTCAAGCCATGGCTACCCCTGCTCAGTCATCTCCTACTTCAGCTCCTGCCACCGCCGTTCTCCACGAACCAAGACTTCCAGCACCTCAGCCCTACAATGGAGAACCAGGTACTTGCAGATCATTTTTGTCTCAATGTTCGTTAATCCTAGAACTGCAACCTCTGGCCTTCCCTACAGAACGCTCTCGGGTAGCATATACAATAACGCTCCTCACTGGCAAGGCCAGAGAGTGGGGAACAGCAGTCTGGGATGCCAATGCACCCTTTTGTTCCAGTTTCAAGGATTTCTCCGAGGAGATGAGGTGAACTTTCGACCGCTCTCTGTCCGGGAGGCGGCCAGAGAGCTCATGGAGCTCTCATGGTCTACCTCGGATTACGCCATCAAGTTCCGGACGTTGGCGGCTTCATGCGATTGGAGCGAGATTGACGCGTTCCTGCATGGCTTGTCCGACGCCATCAAGGACGAATTGGTATCACAGGAACTGCTGTCAGACCTCTCCAGCCTCATGGACCTCGCCAACCGCATCGATGCTCGGATCCAGCAATGGAGCAGAGAGAAGAACCGCCCCAGATTCATCTCCTCTCCACCTCCCGCCGCGTCCGTCAAACCCATGCAGGTAGACCGGGTTCGCGTGTCAGCGGAGGAACGACATCGCCAGTGGAGCATGGGGGCCTGCTTCTACTGTGGTCAGCTGGGACACATCTGTCAAGCCTGCCCGCTAAAAGGACAAGCCCACCAGTGAATCAAGGGGCCCTTGTGGGCAATGCTCGGAACCAGTTCCCCGCTAATCATCCATTACTTCCTGTCATCATTATCCATGACAACCACCATCACCACCTCCAGGCCCTCGTCGACCCAGGGGTGGACAGGAACCTGATCTGCTCCACCACTGCCAAGCATCTGGGAATCCCACTACTTGCTCTTGACGTCCCTCTCACTGTCCTGACACTCAATGGCACCGGCTTGACTAACATCACCCAACTTACCGCTCTGCTCACCCTAAGGATTTCCGGTAACCACTCAGAAACCATCCAGCTTCAAGTCATGAACAACCCCCACGTACCCATCGTCCTAGGATTACCATGGTTAATGCAGCACAACCCCCACCTTAACTGGGCTGACAACACCATCCTAGGCTGGAGCCAGTCCTGCCTAGCTTCCTGTCTGAACTCCGCTCTGTCTCCTGCCAAACCACCACAGCCTTCAGCCAGCGAATTCCCCGACCTCTCTCACGTGCCTTTGGAATATCTGGATCTCAAACTTGTTTTCAGCAAGACCCGAGCAGTGTCCCTCCCTCCTCACAGACCCTATGACTGTGGAATTGACCTCCTACCCAGGACAGCGCCACCCAAAGGATGACTCTACTCTCTCTCTTCTGTCAAAAGGCAAGCCATGGAGAAGTACATCTCCGAATCTTTGGCAGCTGGGATCATCCATCCTTCCTCTTCCCCAGCAGGGGTGGGATTCTTCATGGAAAAGAAGGACAAGTCGCTCCACCCCTGCATTGACTATTAGAGTCTCAACGCCATCATGGTCAAGAACCACTACCCACTACTGCTCATGACCACAGCCTTTGAACTACTCCAGGGAGCCAAGTTATTCACCAAGCTAGATCTATGCAATGCATACCATCTCATCAGAATTAGAGAGGGAGACGAATGGAAGACGGCCTTTAACACCACCACTGGTCACTACGAGTATCTCGTGGTCCTTTTCGGCCTGACCAATGCGCCCGCAGTCTTCCAGGCACTCATTAACAACGTCTTAAGGGACTTCCAAAACATCTTTGTTTTCATGTACCTGGATGACATCCTGATCTTCTCCCGCTCCCTGGAGGAACATTGGGGTCACGTCTGGCAGGTCCTCCAGCGCCTGCTAGAGAACAAGTTGTTCGTCAAGGCGGAAAAGAGCGAATTTCACCAGAGCTCTGTCTCATTTCTGGGATTCATCATCTCCCCGACAAGGATCCAGATGGACCCCTCAAGCTCGAGACAGTTGCCGATTGGCCCACTCCATCTTCGAGATGAGAGCTCCAGCGCTTCCTAGGATTCACCAACTTCTACAGGCACTTCATTCACAACTTCAGCATGGTGTCTGGACCTCTCTCAGCCCTGACCTCGACCAAGACCCAATTCAAGTGGGGGGAGGGAGCACAGAAAGCCTTTTCCATGCTCAAACACAGGTTTACCACAGCACCCATTCTCACCATACCCGATCCTACCAAGCAGTTTATTGTCGAGGTCAATGCTTCCGAGTCAGGGGTTGGAGCCATACTATCCCAGAGGGCCAGTGATGACAAGGTCCACCCATGCTCTTTCTTCTCCCACCGGCTATCCCCAGCCGAACGGAATTACGACATCGGCGACTGAGAACTACTGGCTGTTAAACTAGCCTTGGAGGAGTGGAGGCACTGGCTCGAGGGGTCGGAGCTCCCCTTCCTAGTCTGGACCAACCATAAGAATCTAGAGTACCTCAAGTCTGCCAAATGCCTTAATTCCCATCAAGCCCGTTGGTTTCTCTTCTTCTCCCAGTTCAACTTCATGCTCTCCTACCGCCCAGGCTCCAAGAACGGCAAACCTGATGCCCTGTCCAGGATGTTCTCTTCCCACCAAGAGGAGTCTAAGCTACCCGAGACCATCCTTCCTCCACACTGCCTGGTGGGAGCCGCCATTCTAGAGGTTGAGACACTCGTGCAGAAGGCCCTGGAGCAGGACCCCGGTGAAGGTAACCCCAACAACATTCCTCCTAATCATCTGTTTGTTCCCTGTCTGGTGTGAACCCAGGTGCTGCAGTGGGGTCATGGCTCCAAGCTGGCATGTCATCTGGGAGCCGCCCGAACCCTGGCACTCATCCAGCAGCGCTTTTGGTGACCATCCATCAAGGAGGACGTCCAGGAGTTCGTGGCAGCCTGCGACACATGCTCCCAGAACAAGACAACCAATCGACCCCCTGCCGGCTTGCTAAGACCCCTCCCGACTCCACATCGACCTTGGTCTCACATCGCCCTGGACTTCGTCACAGGACTCCCCAACTCAGGTGGCAACACATGCATCCTCACTGTCATTGGCTGTTTCTCCAAGACCGTCCATTTAATTCCTCTGCCCAAGCTCCCCTCAGTCAAAGAAACCACAAAATTACTTGTCCATCACATTTTCCGCCTACATGGACTACCCACTGACATCGTTTCTGACCAGGGTCCTCAGTTCATTGCACAGTTCTGGAGGGCTTTCTGCAAACTCATTGGGGCCACCTGTAGTCTCACCTCAGGCTTCCACCCACAGACCAATGGCCAGGCAGAATGGGCGAACCAGGCTTTGGAGGTTGCACTCAGGTGCATGGTGTCCAGGGATGCCAGTTCTTGGAGTAAGTACCTACCCTGGATTGAGTATGCTCATAACACTCTTCCTTCATCTGCCACAGCTCTCTCACCCTTCCAGTGCTCCCTAGGTTACCAACCACCACTCTTCCCCAACCAAGAGGAGGAGGTCGCCGTACCCTCAGCCCAAATCTTCATACGCCGCTGCAGGAGGACATGGGCATTGGCCCGGAGAAGACTCATTCACTCCACCCTAGCATCCAAGAGGCAGGCCGACAAACGCCGCTCTAAGGCGCCCACTTACCGGGTGGGGCAACGAGTCATGCTCTCCATACGCCATCTGCCACTCAGAATCATCTCCCACAAGCTGGCTCCCAGGTACTTAGGACCCTTCCTCATTGAAAAGGTAATCAACCCATGTTCCGTCAGACTAGCACTACCACTCACCATGCGACGCATCCATCCCACGTTCCACGTGTCACAGCTTAAACCTCTGGTCTCTAGTTCTTTTTCTCGTTTATGGTTTTTTTGCACTAGTGTTTTTTTTCTTGTTCATGGTTTTTTGCACTAGTGTTTTTCTTGCCCTTGTCTGCCTTGTTTGTTTTGTCAAGTTTTTGTCTCCTTTTTTACATGGACTATTTTTGCTACTTTTTTTCCTGGATTAAAACCACCTCATTTATTGGATTATTGTCTGAGCCATGTTCTGCTTTTGGATCCTATCTCACCACACCTCCACCACCCCTAACAAGAACTTTGTCTCTGACCTTTTTGGAGTGCTCCTTGGTTTTCATGTTGCTTGCTTAGTAGTGTAGCAGAGTCAGGAACCTTCCAGAACAGGTTGATTTATACAGACATCATGTGATAGATCATGTGGCACTTTGATTGCACACAAGTGGATCTTAATCAACTAATTATATGACTTATGAAGTGAATTGGTTGGACCAGCTCTTATTTAGAGGTTTCATACGAAAGGGGGTGAATACCTATGCACACTCCAGCTTTCTGTTTTTTTTTTCATCTTAATTATTGTTTGTGTCACAATAGAACAATAATTATCACCTTTAAGGTAGGCACGTTGTGTAAATAAAATGGTGCTAACCCTCCAAATATCTATTTTAATTCCAGCTTGTAATGCAGCAAAACAGGACAAACACCAAGGGGGATGGATACTTTTGCAAGACACTGTAAGTGGTAGGTTGGAGTCTGTTTTTGGCTTTGTAGGTGAACATGAGTGTTTTAAATCTGACGTGATCAAACCACTGATCTCCCACAAGGTTATGTTCAAATACATCTGTCACCACTGAGACTCTTAAATTGGCCTGGAAGGGTAAAACATTCAGGGTCAAACTCATCCATCAGCACCTCTGAGTACCATCATCACTGCTTTTAAAAATAGTCTTAACATCTAGTGAGAGTTTGCAAAAAAAGGGCCATACCACCCGAGGCTAAGTCTGACCTTACTACCGTGTAATTTAATGTGTATAGTGCTTTAAACAATAGACACTGTCACACAGCATCTTGACAGAAATTCAAATATAGATTTTAATCCCTCATGAACGAATCAGATGAGACAGTGGTGAGGAAAAACTCCCTGAGATGACATGAGGACAAAACCTTGAGAACAACTAGGCACAGAAAGGAAAACTTTTTGGGTGGGTGACACCAGAGAGTGAGATTACAGATCATTGTAGGAGGCAATTATACAGAGAAAAGGCAAACAGTGTTACATGATTTGGAAGGATATGGAATGTTTTGCATGATTGTATAATCCAAATATCAAAATCCTGGTATGATCATAAGATCTAAGAAGTCTTTATGATGGCAGCAGAAGTCTCAGGTGTCCAGGTGAGGTTCTCAAGAGATGTAGGAATGTGAGTCAAAAGGAAGTAAAAATTCCATATCTCAGGTGCTTTGGAGGAAAAAGCTCAACACCTTGATGTACTGTCAGTTGAGATCATTTAGTATCATTTTCTAATCAGTGCAAGGTTTGACTGAGGGTCAGTTTATTGTGGAGAAGATAAGGGTGAGATTATGAAAGCTGCATTCTGCACAAACTGGGGCATCGTACTGGGACGTCCAGACAGCAAAGTGTTACAATAATCCAACCTAGAGGTAATAAAAGCATGAACTAGTCTTGCTTGAAATCCTTGAAGATGTTTCACCTCTCATCTGAAAGGCTTCTTCAGTTCTGTCTAACTAATGGGGAGTTTCAGGTATTTATCTTCTAGTGGACCAAAAGCAACCCTAAGGAGAGTCGTTGAGGTCACATGGGTTGTTGACCCTCTCAGTCATCCTGTTGGTTGTTAGGGTCCCTAGAAGCCAGGTGTAGGAGTAAAAGAAGCCATATTCATCAACCTACAACCTGGAATGACCATCGTTAAACAGAGGAGGTGGTCTGAGCCACCTACTATGCAGTCCATGGCACACTTCCCAGACCACTGAAAACACATCCACACCAAGACTCAGCTGACTTCAATGACTTGCATGATGGCAGAGAGCCAACAACCTGCAGATCACCCTGACAACCCTCTAGGCTGCTCACACTGTTCACACCTGGCCTCCAGTGACCCAAACAACCTACAGGATGACTGACAGGGTCAACGATCCATGTGACCTCAACAACTCTCTTTTGGGTTGCTTTTGGTCTACTCGAGCATAAATACCTGGAACTTCCCACTAGTCAGACAGAACTGAAGAAGGCTTTTGGATGAGAGATGAAACATCTTCAAGGATTTCAAGCAAGTCCAGTTGCCTTCTTTTGCACCTACAGTTTACGATGAGCTGGATGACTGAGAACCTTCACAGACATAAAGCATGAACAAATTTTTTCCACTTCCTGTTTCTTTGCTTAACAATGTGTCCAAGAAGGAAATAGGTTGTAATATTACATATGAGCTACAAATGACAGATTCGAGTCAGTAACTAGTTAGTGTGAATTATGTCTTTCACTGCTGTGCATGGTATAACTGAAACACCACCTAGAGTCACTACATACAGTAATCTGAAAGCTTAGTTCTAGCTGCCTGGTATTAAAAGCATTTCTGTCTTGTCCAGAAATTAAATCGGAGAAAGTTGTTCAAAATTTAGTATCTTACATCCCAATTAGCATAGAAGAGGGAAGCTAACACCAGTTTTACAGATATGTGTACTCAGCAGTGGCAGCTGCTGGTTTTTAAAACAGGGGAAGCCCATTTTACGCATTCATCGTAAAACCTGTAGGCCGGATATCAAAGCATAGAAAGGTGTGCCCCATTAGCATAGTGAACTAGACAACCCTACCTAGTGGCAGAAAGTATTTTTGCTTGTACATTTCATGTTATAGTCTGGCTTGCCAGGCTAGTGCCTCATATCCTTAATCAAAAATATCAAACATCCAAAAATCACTGGCTATTCAACGAAGAGCCTTGAGCATCATACCCTGATATGCAACACAGAGTCTTTAACACAACACCCAGCTGTGCAACACATCCTTGAACATCTTCTGCAACACAGTCTGGAAATTCATAACCAGGTAGGCTATGCAACACACAGAACCTTGAATATTATACCCAGGTATAACCTATAACACAGAGCCCACCATTCTCTTAACATTACTGAACAATATACACACTTCAGATTCATGAACATTATATGATGCACACTATTTATACAAGTATTTTTTCTACTTGGAGCAGGCTTCACTCTTAAATAATTCCTAATGTAAGGGTGCTGACCCAAATGTGCAACTCAATTTCCAAAGAAAAAGGCCGCACCTTGCATATAATGTCCTTTTATTGCACAAACGTGTTTCGGCGTGTGCCTTCCTCAGTGTGCAACAATGTAACCACAAAAACACTTTTAAATACCCACACCCATTACCACACCCCATTACAACAAACCAATGACAATGAAGTATTTAGACCATGTGTCAAAATAATCCTTCAATTGGAAAAATACATTCACAAAACATTACAAACATTATGTGCATATTTACAATTATGCAATGCAGTATAGCCATCAGTACATTATTACCTTCATAAAAAACAAGTCAGGGATAGCTCTTCATTCATCCCATTCGGTATACACGTATTCAAATTAAAAATGTACCACGCCTCTCGCTGTAAGAGATGGTTCTCTCTATTTCCCCCTCGTGGAGACCTATAAACCATCTCTAGTCCCATAAATTTCAACATACTAGCGTCATGGCCAGCAGACTGGAAATGCCTTGCCACAGATGATTTTTCATCGTTTTTTCTTATTGAGCATTTATGTTCAAAAATTCTCGTTTTTAACTGTCTCTTCATTTTACCCACATAAAGTATTCCACAAGGACAAGTCAAAAGATAAACGACAAAGGTAGACAAACAAGTAATTCTTCCCTTGACTTTATACGTTTTTCCTGTTTTAGAGTGCGTGAATTCTTTTTCTGTAAGCATTAAGTTACATGCTGCACAGTTAAAACATTTAAAATTACCTTGTGAAACACGTGGAGGAAAAGATAAAAACGGTTGAGTGAATGCAGGGAAGTGCGACCGCACTAATTTATCACGCAGACTTGGCGCTCTTTTGTAACAACTGCATGGTAGATCCTGAAAAGAATTACCAATATTTGGGTCACTCTGCAGAATATGCCAATGCCGTTGTACAATAGTTTTCAAATCATTTGAGATGTGACCATACGTGGATACTAGAGTGACAGGAGGAATAATGTTAGAACGGTTATGTCTAGCGCTATTAGTAAGTAGATCTGAGCGCTGAATATTGCGCACACGCTCTAAGCAATTGTCCAACAAGTGGCCCGCATATCCCCTGTCGCAGAATCTTTCGCACAATTCCCCTGCTTGTTGCTCAAATACTGCCTCGTTGTTACAAATCCTGCGCACTCTCAACAATTGACTATAAGGTAAACTACGTTTAAGAGAAGGTGGATGGTAACTCTGATAATGTAAAAAGGTGTTGCGATCAGTATCTTTACGGTATATTTCAGTATGCAAGACATTGTCAACCTTTTTCACCAAAACATCCAAGAATGGCATGACATTTTGATCATAACTCAACGTAAACTTGATCGAGGAAAGTCGAGTATTCACATAGTCATTAAACGCCAAAAGTTCCTCTTTTGAACCTGTCCACAAAAAGAACAAATCATCTATAAATCTATAAAACACCTTCAGATGTTGTTTGAATGGATTATCATTATAGATGAAATCATGCTCAAATTTTCCCATGAATAGATTTGCATAATTGGGTGCCATGGGAGAGCCCGTTGCAGTGCCCTGAATTTGCAGAAAAAAACTATTTTGGAACATAAAATAATTCTTTTTAAGGACCTCGTTGGCTAAGGACAATAAAAAGTCTGCATAAGGCACCCGATTGATCTGTAAATAATACTCCAGAGCAGTCAACCCTGCATCATGTGGAATATTTGTGTATAAGCTCGTCACATCCATAGAACATAACAAATCAGTTGCATTCACTTCTCCTATACATGACAATTTCACAAGAAAGTCAGTTGTATCTTTAAGGAAGGATGGTAAGTTATGTACTAGGTCTTTTATGTGGTAATCCACAAATTTAGATAAAGGCTCAGTAAGAGATTGATTTCCAGAAACTATAGGATGGCTAGGTGGATCATTTAACCTTTTATGGATTTTTGGTAGAGTGTAAAAAACTGGCCTAACGGGGTTAGCCTGTAACAAATACTTATATGTTTTCTCGTCAATAATTGAATCAGACAATGCCCTCTTAAGAACCTTTTTTATATCTTCATTGAACCTTACTGTAGGGTCACTGTGTAGACGCATATAAAAGTTAACATCCCCAAGCTGTCTCTCGATTTCTTTAACATAAGTACTTTTATCCTGTATAACAATGGAGCCCCCCTTGTCTGCGGGCTTAATCACTATGTCCTCATCAGTCATTAATGTGTGTAATGCATCTTTCTCTGAGTTCGTAAGATTGGGTCTTAGGGAATATTCCCCAGTCCTTAAACAAGAGAAGACATCTTGCTCTACCAGCCGGCAGAACGTTTCAACTGAAGAGTTATTTATGGGAGGGAGAAAAGTGCTTTTAGGTTTGAAGGTAGTCTTTTCGATTACGGCTGTATGTTGATCAGATGTAACAGGCATTTGTTGGTTATACTGCATTGCAGTTCCTTTCGCATAAAACGCCCTAAGGCGAATAGATCTAAAAAACTTAAACATCTCAACTTTAGTCACAAAGGGATCATTTTTCCAGTTGAAGGATTATTTTGACACATGGTCTAAATACTTCATTGTCATTGGTTTGTTGTAATGGGGTGTGGTAATGGGTGTGGGTATTTAAAAGTGTTTTTGTGGTTACATTGTTGCACACTGAGGAAGGCCCACGCCGAAACGCATTTGTGCAATAAAAGAACACTATTTATACACAAATTCTGCCCTCCGCTCCTTTTCCAGAAAATGGTCTGTGACCCTGTCATACTAGCTGGTTGTGCTTTCCAGAGACGTCACCAATTTCTGTTAGCAGCTAGCACTGCAGATCCCAATAAGGCTCAAGCTAGCCTACAACCAGATTGAATTACAAATGAAATAAACGAGTGAATTCGCGAATGATCAAACTGATAGAATGGATGAAAGTTAACGGAGCACAACGAGTAATATTTACATTTATTTACAGAGTAATGTACAGAGACATCAATGAGAAGAAACGTTTATATTAAAAGAAAGTCGGACAGCACTTTGGCACACGACTACACTTTCTCGACATCCGCTGGGGACTGACTGATCATACTTCCGTGTTCCTCGCCGACGCCGAAGTACAGAGCCCACCCTCCTCATGTCTTTCAAACACTACCTCCAATAATCCTTCATCAGCCCAGCTTCTTGTCCCCCCCACTGTCTCGTTTAGTCCCAGAGAAGCCCGGCTTCCCTGGAAGTGACGATTTTGTCAATTTTAACCAATAACAACTAGCCGAAATTGGCTGTTCAGAGCCCTCTCATAGACTGCAACGGATACCCGGCTGCCAGCCATAGAGCCTATTGAAATAAGAAAGGTTACAGCCAGTGTTGCCAGATTGGGCGGTTTTAAGTGCATTTTGGCGGGTTTTGAACATATTTTGGCTGGAAAACGTCAGCAGTATCTGGCAATGCTGGTTACAGCCTGGCAGCAAAGGTGATTCTCGTAGCGAACTGCAAGTTCATCAGACATCACTCAAATAAGTTACAGGATAGTTATGAACGTAAATACAATCTTGGGCATATATTATGTTATGCAAGTTATTGTTTTAATGAGAATTCAATGTCGTAGATGCCGCAGTTTGGGGAGAGAATTTTAGGTGAAGCTCGGCTTCCCTTGTTGTCTCTGAGAAATCGCCCCTGGTACTCAGAGGTAACATATATAGGGAAAAAGCAGTGGGCCTAAGAAAGAGCTTTGTGGAACACCAAACTTGACTTTGTTATACAAACTGCATTTCCAGAAAAGTTGGGATATTCTCCACAATGCACGAAAAACAAAAATCTGTGGGTTGTTAATTCAGGTGAACTTTCATTTAACTGACAAAAGTACGAAGAAAAGAGTTTCAATATTTTTACTGACCAAGTTAATTGTATTTTGTAAATATAAATGAAGCTAGAATATGATGCCTGCAACACACTCAAAAAAGTTGGTATAGAGGCGTTATTACCATTGTATTACATCATCTTTCCTTTATTAACACTTTTTAATTGTATGGGATCTGAGGATACAAATTGTTGCAGTTTTGTGATTGAAATTTTTGTCCATTCTTGCTTGATACAAGACTTCAGCTGCTCAACAATCCGTGGTTGCTGTTGTCTGATTCTCCTCTTCATAATGTGCTGTACATTCTCAACAGGAGACAGATCTGGACTGGCAGCAGACCAGTCAAGCACACGCACTCTGTGTCTACGAAGCCACACTGTTGTAGCCCATGCAGAATGAGGCCTGGCATTGTCCTGCTCAAATAAACATGGACTTCCTGGAAAGAGACATTGAATTGATGGCAACATATGTCTTTAAAAACCCAATATACTGTATGTCTCCGCATCAGTGGTGATACCTTCACACACATACAGCTCACCCATGCCATGGGCACCAATGCTGCCCATACCATCACAGACGCTGGATATTGTACCTTTCTCTGATAACAAACTGGATGGTTGTGTTCACCTTTGGCACTGAGAATTCAACGTCTAGTTTTTCCGAAAACAAGCTGAAATGTGGACTCATCTGACTGCAGCACATGGTTCCACTGTCTTTTGTTCCATCTGAGATGAGTTCAGACCCAGAGAAATTGGCAGTGTTTCTGCATAGAATTGATGAATGGCTTCCTCCTTACGTAATACAGTTTCAGGTTGCTTGCATTTCTGGATGCAGCGGTGGACTGTGTTAAGTGGAAATGTTTTTTCAAAGTACTCCCAAGCCCATGTGGCTATATTTGTCACATTAGCATGACAGTTTCTCAGGCAGTGCCACCCAAGAGATTGAAGGTCATGCACATTCAATGGTGGTTTCTGACCTTGCCCTTTATGCACTGAGATGTCTCAGAATTTCCTGAATCTTTTCACAATATTATGTACTGTAGATTTTGAAAGACCTAAAATCTTGCATTGAGAAACATTCTGTTTGAATTGACTAACAATTCTGTCATGAATTTTGGCACAAAGGAGTAAGTGAGCCATGCCCCATCCTTGCTTGCAAAGACTGAGCCTTTGGTGCATGCTCCTTTTATACCCAGTCATGTTCCCAATTAACCTGCTTATTGTGGAATCTTCCAAAATGGTATGACTTGAATATCCTATAAAATTTTCAGACTTATTTTGTCCCAACTTTTTTTGAGTGTGTTGCAGGCATCAAATTCTAACTTCATTTATATTTACAAAATACAATTGGGTTGGTCAGTAAAACTGTTTAATGTTTTCTTTGTACTTTTGTCAATGAAATAAAGGTTAAAGAGAAGTCGCCATTAACATTTACAACTCGATAATGATCAGAGCCGGGGGTGGGGTTGGGGGGGGTTAATGGTGTTAAAAACTAAGCTGTAATCAATGAAAAGCATCCAGACATAGCTGTCCTGCTGTTCCAAGTGTGACAGGGTGGCGTGGGGCTGGTGAGACAATGTCCTCAGTTGACCTGCTAGTGCTGTAAGCAGACTGGGATTGGTCCGGGGACTTGATTGAAAGATGTCTTGTATACAGTATGAGATCTATGTAAGTCTGTAACTTTTTCTAGGATCTTTGAGATACAGGAGATTTTTGATATTGGTTTATCTCATCTCATCTCATCTCACTATCTCTAGCCGCTTTATCCTGTTCTACAGGGTCGCAGGCAAGCTAGAGCCTATCCCAGCTGACTACGGGCGAAAGGCGGGGTACACCCTGGACAAGTCGCCAGGTCATCACAGGGCTGACACATAGACACAGACAACCATTCACACTCACATTCACACCTACGGTCAATTTAGAGTCACCAGTTAACCTAACCTGCATGTCTTTGGACTGTGGGGGAAAACGGAGCACCCGGAGGAAACCCATGCGGACACGGGGAGAACATGCAAACTCCGCACAGAAAGGCCCTTGTCGGCCACGGGGCTCGAACCCGGACCTTCTTGCTGTGAGGCGACAGTGCTAACCACTACACCACCGTGCTGCCCTAACTAGGTTACTGCTAATTTAAAATATCTTGGTACATATCCAGTGCGAAATGAGAAATTTGTCATTGTTAACTGGTTTAGTTTGGTTACTCCAAGTGCTATTTCCTGAAGAAAATGTCAGTACCAGATCAAGTACCCAATTTAATTTACAGGAGGAGCTCAGTGGAAAATATTTCATGCTGTTGGATTTGGTACCAAGTGATACCAATCTCTCCCTTAATGCCATTATATTGTTCTTGATATAATTTGCTTGGGGTATGTCATTTTTAGTCTGTGTCCTTGTTATAAGAAGGAAAAGAGACCACACATTTGAATCCTCGAAGAAAAATCTCACCTTCAAACAAAGTCTTTGGATCAAAGTATCTACCAAATGGTTAATTGAGATGCAAGTCTTTAAAATGAAGTTTCTGCTAAAATAAAAGCTCTGGAAGTGCCCTAAAACCAATTTCACAACAATCAAAAAAGGTAATCTCACTCTGACAGGTGCCAGGAATGTGCCTAGGCATAAAAAAAAGGGTTTTTTTTCTGCACCTGTCAGTGTGAGATTAACTTTCTGATCTTGGTGAAATGGCTTCTAGGGCATTTTCACAGCAATGTAATCACATTTAGAAAGCATTTAAACATGCCAACTGCATTTCATGGAGTTTATACTGTTATCCTGTGCCTTCAGCCAAATTAGTGTAAAATTGCTTTATTGGATACAAATATATATACATTGTACAAAGACAGTAAAATGCAGAGAAAAATTATATATATATATATATATATATATATATATATATATATATATATATATATATATATATATATATATATATATATATATATATATGCTAGTGTGTGTGTATGTGTGTGTGTATATATATATATGTATATATATATATATATATGTGCTAGTGTGTGTATATGTGTATATATATATATATATATATATATATATATATATATATATATATATATATATATATATATATATATATCACTCACAATGACTGATAATACCCTAAAACAGGGTATCAGCAAGAAGGTCCTGGGTTCGAGCCCAGCGGCCGGCGAGGGCCTTTCTGTGCGGAGTTTGCATGTTCTCCCCGTGTCCACATGGGTTTCCTCTGGGTGCTCCGGTTTCCCCCACAGTCCAAAGACATGCAGGTTAGGTTAACTGGTGACTCTAAATTGGCCGTGAGTGTGAATGGTTGTTTGTCTCTATGTATCAGCCCTGCGATGACCTGGTAACTTGTCCAGGGTGAACCCTGCCTCTCACCCATAGTCAGCTGGGATTGGCTCCAGCTCACCTGCAACCCTGTACAGGATAAGCGGTTATAGATAATGGATGGATGGATGGATGGATGGATGGATATATAAAACAGGTATTCCAAGAAATGGAGTCGTACATGAGCTGATAGCCGATGATTTGACTATAAGCTATGTATGATGAAATTGAGTGGAATAACTGTTTTATTCTATCAACATTAATTGTATTTTGAAAAAGAGAGCATTTTTATTTTGGGGAAATTTGATAAAAAAAACTTTATACAAAACGTCCGACTAAATCATTTCTACTTAGAATGTAAACAAACCAGCAAAATGACAGTAGCAATTTGTGAAAAATGTGATAATAATAATTCTTGAAAAATAAAGATATGTTCTTTCCATCAAATACTTTTATTCCATATTTTGTTGCTTTTTCTTTCTTTTTTCATATTTTGGGGTTTTCCTCCTCTTCTTCTTCCTCTTCTTCTTTAGGGTTTTTTGGCGGTTGGCAAACCAACTTAAAGGTGCATTACTGCCACCAACTGGGCTGGAGTATGGAACAGAAGACATTGGAGAAAAAAGAAACAAAACAAAACTATATACTTTTAGCTATTTCTGTGTCTTTTCAATAATTTAACAATTTTTGTGGTTTTGTTTCTGAGTAGAGTTTTTACTTCATCCCCAGTTGGTTCAGCAACACACTCCGCCATTTTGTTTTTCTCTACTCAGGGTGTATATGAACTGATAGCCTAGTAGTAGTAGTGTAGCCAATCAGCACATAATTGTTCATATCCAGTGAATGTGCTACAGATAATGGATAGATTCAAGGGCAAACCTTTAAGCGCAGACTGAAGACTCACCTCTTCAGGCTGCATCTCTCCCTTGCTTCCCTGCCCACTGTGTAACTGCATTTCGGTCTTTACCAACCCAGGCTGTGTACCATCTAGCCTGGGGTTAGCCGTTTGAGTTCTTTATTTAGCCGTACTTTATATGGTTGTTTTGTTTCCTTGGCTGTTTGAGTATTGGTACTTATATTACACTCGGTATTGTTGTCACTTGTTCAGTTGGCACAGAACTTTCTGGTCTAGAAGTTCAGCACTTAGTGTACCTGACTTTTGCACTCATTGTATGTTGCTCTGGGTAAGAGCATCTGCTAAACGCCATGTAACATAATGTAATATTATTTGGCCCATCCAATGTGTAAGTCCCCGTGAATGAGCTGTTACTATGGAAACAATAACGTACCGACACGAGCGCGTTCATATTAACATGCGATTTGGAGCTGAATGACTGTCAGAGCTGCTGTTATAGAAAATAACTTCTGACTAATCAGAATCCATAATTAAACAGTGTGTGGTGTAATAAGCTAATACTTCATAGCTGATTAGGAACGGAGTTAGCTATATATGCTCCATGATGCACTTGTTACAGTAAAAACCACATGAACAGGTTTTGTTGAGGAAACTACAGTATCAGCAGTTCCCTAATAATACATTTCTCTGCAGAATGAGCATTGCTATTCTTTATCGACAGTAAAGGACTCCAAAAATGTTTTATGTTCTCTCTTTAGAGTGATACACGCAAACAGAATTATCTCTGGATACAAACTTTGCAGCAGAACATATTAAGAATCAGCATCTCCACAACGTCTGTGGGTTTAATCCGTTCCCAAATGCTGCCTCTTTATTTCAGATAAGGAAAAGCAAACCCAGATGATCTTTTTTTGCCCCCAAATCCTCAGTATCGTGCTTGATTGGTTATGCAGAAATAGTTTGAAGTAGAATGTCACGTAACAACAATAATAATAATAAGTTACGTTTATATAGTGCCTTTCTCAAACTCTAAGTCGCTTTACAAAGGTTAACGTATGTTTGATAACTTTCCCTGATGATTATACAGGGTCCCTTTTCTTGAACAGCAGCCACAAAAAGTGCATAATTTATTATTCTGGGGAAAAAGTGCAAATATATACAACCCTGATTCCAAAAAAGTTGGGACAAAGTACAAATTGTAAATAAAAACGGAATGCAATAATTTACAAATCTCAAAAACTGATATTGTTTTCACAATAGAACATAGACAACATGTCAAATGTCAAAAGTGAGACATTTTGAAATTTCATGCCAAATATTGGCTCATTTGAAATTTCATGACAGCAACACATCTCAAAAAAAGTTGGGACGGGGCAATTAGAGGCTGGAAAAGTTAAAGGTACAAAAAAGGAACAGCTGGAGGACCAAATTGCAACTCATTAGGTCAATTGGCAATAGGTCATTAACATGACTGGGTATAAAAAGAGCATCTTGGAGTGGCAGCGGCTCTCAGAAGTAAAGATGGGAAGAGGATCACCAATCCCCCTAATTCTGCACCGACAAATAATGGAGCAATATCAGAAAGGAGTTCGACAGTGTAAAATTGCAAAGAGTTTGAACATATCATCATTTACAGTGCATAATATCATCAAAAGATTCAGAGAATCTGGAAGAATCTCTGTGCGTAAGGGTCAAGGCTGGAAAACCATACTGGGTGCCCGTGATCTTCGGGCCCTTAGACGGCACTGCATCACATACAGGCATGCTTCTGTATTGGAAATCACAAAATGGGCTCAGGAATATTTCCAGAGAACATTATCTGTGAACACAATTCACCGTGCCATCCGCTGTTGCCAGCTAAAACTCTATAGTTCAAAGAAGAAGCCGTATCTAAACATGATCCAGAAGCGCAGACGTCTTCTCTGGGCCAAAGCTCATTTAAAATGGACTGTGGCAAAGTGGAAAACTGTTCTGTGGTCAGACGAATCAAAATTTGAAGTTCTTTATGGAAATCAGGGACGCCGTGTCATTCGGACTAAAGAGGAGAAGGACGACCCAAGTTGTTATCAGCGCTCAGTTCAGAAGCCTGCATCTCTGATGGTATGGGGTTGCATTAGTGCGTGTGGCATGGGCAGCTTACACATCTGGAAAGACACCATCAATGCTGAAAGGTATATCCAGGTTCTAGAGCAACATATGCTCCCATCCAGATGACGTCTCTTTCAGGGAAGACCTTGCATTTTCCAACATGACAATGCCAAACCACATACTGCATCAATT
The DNA here is from genome assembly GCF_027579695.1 of Neoarius graeffei. Classification (NCBI taxonomy): domain Eukaryota; kingdom Metazoa; phylum Chordata; class Actinopteri; order Siluriformes; family Ariidae; genus Neoarius; species Neoarius graeffei. The sequence goes on along the minus strand of NC_083575.1, from coordinate 91,751,445 downwards.
ACAGCATCATGGCTGCGTAGAAGAAGGGTCCGGGTACTGAACTGGCCAGCCTGCAGTCCAGATCTTTCACCCATAGAAAACATTTGACACATCATAAAACGGAAGATACGACAAAAAAGACTTAAGACAGTTGAGCGACTAGAATCCTACATTAGACAAGAATGGGTTAACATTCCTATCCCTAAACTTGAGCAACTTGTCTCCTCAGTCCCCAGACGTTTACAGACTGTTGTAAAGAGAAAAGGGGATGTCTCACAGTGGTAAACATGGCCTTGTCCCAACTTTTTTGAGATGTGGTGTTGTCATGAAATTTAAAATCACCTAATTTTTCTCTTTAAATGATACATTTTCTCAGTTTAAACATTTGATATGTCATCTATGTTCTATTCTGAATAAAATATGGAATTTTGAAACTTCCACATCATTGCATTCCGTTTTTATTTACAATTTGTCCCAACTTTTTTGGAATCGGGGTTGTGTATATCCATCCATTATCTGTAGCCGCTTATCCTGTCCTACAGGGTCGCAGGCAAGCTGGAGCCTATCCCAGCTGACTATGGGCGAGAGGCAGGGTACACCCAGCTTGCCTGCGACCCTATAGAACAGGATAAGCAGCTACATATAATGGATGGATGGATGTTTAACTGGGTTCTCTTTATCTACTTTTAGGACTTGTGTGAAAATCTGATGATGTTTTAGGTCATATTTATGCAGAAATATAGAAAATTCTAAAGGGTTCACAAACTTTCAAGCACCACTGTATAGGAAGTACCATGTGAGCTTTTGATTTGGCGCCATGACCTTTGAACTTGAATGATTTGAAATGTCAAACTCAAGGTCATGATTTTCATTGGACTATAACCTGACAGCTGATGATTGAGACATTACCATTATCAACATATAGGTGTAAAATAAATGCTGCTGGGCGAGGTTTGTTTTACCTGGCTATTATTATTATTATTATTATTATTATTATTATTTTCCCTGTGTAATTTACTCAGTTTTAAAATCAGCATCAACAACTACACACAACAGACCGACCTGGCAGCCAAAATTCTCTCAAAATCTTCATGTTTGTTTACAAATTGTCACAGTCGCTTGCTAGCACGGAAGTTTTAGGTCTTCGATGTGTCTCTTTTCCAGATGTTTGTATGTTTTTCTCTTGTAAATATGCGTGAAGAATATATAATGAAGTTTTGGTTGCCTTTCAGGTGTTCAACGTGTCTTCTATTTCAGTTTTTAGTTTATTTATTCAGTGCTTAATCAGAGCATAGCTAATCCTAGCAGTAGCACTGGATTAGCCTCGTCTTCTCTCTTTCCCAGTGGACAAAGAAATGATTGTGTGCATGTGCAGCAGAAAAGTTTTGTCATTGGATATTCACATGAGCTCTGATGTGTGATGTCATGTTGTCTAGACAACATGCAATATTGTAACAATATTACATGCTCATTCTCCATCGGGGAGAGTGGCGTAATACATGGAGGATAAGCGATAGATAACAATATTGCATGCCATCAAACAAATGAACGAAACATACTAGAAGGGAATAGAACACATATTTTTATTCCATGGAAAAAGTGTCCTGTATGGATAATAATTTTCTTATAGCACAGTTCTGATGAGTTCTGGTTGGTCAGAATTAATTAGGTGTTGATTGATTTTCTAGAATAGCAGCTCTGATAGTTAGTGTAACTGCAAATCACAGGTTTATATCAATGTGCTCAGTTTAATACGTTATTGTTTCTATAGTACTGTAACAGCTAATACACAGGGACTTATACAGAGGACTTATGTGAGGAAGGAATCTCCAGTGTCAGTGCTTCATAACAGTCAGGGGTAAAGCTGTAACTTTTCCAACATCTTCAGGACATAGGAGTTTACACTTTGTGTTTTCTTGGAAACGTGACAGGAAATTGAAGAGAGAGGAATAAAAAGAAGCTGGTGAGAAAATGACTGTATATATGTACTATAACATCAGTAAAAACAGGAATTAACTTGTTTCCTGGATGCTCCATAACATTAATTTTTATACATACAGGACATTTTTTTTTGATGGAATAAAAACATGCTCTATTCCCTTAGCAGGTTTCATTCATTTGGTTTGATAGCATGCAATATTGTTAGCATATCACTTATCCTACATGTATTACGTCACTCTACCCAATGGAGAATGATTGTTGAATATGGTTTACAATATTGCACGGTTGTCAAGACAACATGACGTCACACATCGGAGATGTAAAACTTCAGCGCTAGCGAGCAACTCGGACAATTTGTAAACAAACATGGCCGCCAGGTTTGCTTTGTTAAACATGGAAAATTTTGAGAGAAATTTGAAAGAGAAAGACACGTTGAACACCCAAAAGGAATGTATAATAATAATAATAATAATAATAATAATAATGGCTGCCTTTTTTGTGGTATATCAGATATTTTCTATTCAGCTACTCGTCTCGACTCCTTCAATATCATGCTTGCTGAATGGAATATATCTGATATACCACTCAACGCCAGCCAATATTATTTAAATATGCACTTACTGGCCACTTTAATAGAAACTTATTGTTGATTCTAAGAGCCCAGTTCTTGGCTGCAGGACTGGAACCCAATGTGTTCTTCTACTGTTGCTTTTCTGCTGACATCCTTGCTCATTGGGGATAGATCTCATCTCATCTCATTATCTGTAGCCGCTTTATCCTGTTCTACAGGGTCGCTGGCAAACTGGAGCCTATCCCAGCTGACTACGGGCGAAAGGCGGGGTACACCCTGGACAAGTCGCCAGGTCATTACAGGGCTGACACATAGACACAGACAACCATTCACACTCACATTCACACCTACGGTCAATTTAGAGTCACCAGTTAACCTAACCTGCATGTCTTTGGACTGTGGGGGAAACCAGAGCACCCGGAGGAAACCCACGCGGACACGGGGAGAACATGCAAACTCTGCACAGAAAGGCCCTCGCCGGCCACGGGGCTTGAACCCGGACCTTCTTGCTGTGAGGCGACAGCGCTAACCACTACACCACCGTGCCGCCCTCATTGGGGATAGATTAGGGATAAAATTAGCTCATGTTTTAAGTCGTTCAAATTGTGTAAAGCTGCTTTGCGACAATGTTTATTGTTAAAAGCGCTCTACAAATAAACTTGACTTGACTTGACATGCATTTCTGTTCGCCACGGTTGTAAAGCGTGATTATATGAGTTACTATATCCTTCCTGGCAAAAAAGCTTGACCCAATCTGTCCATTTTCTGACCTTTGATCTCTCTTATCAACAAGGCATTTGTTTCCACTCATAGAACTGTCACTCCTTCACTCGACTCAGTGTTTTTTGTTTTTCGCACCGTGTAAACTCTCGAGACTGTTGTGTATGAAAAGCCCAGGAGGAGATCAGCAGTTTCTGAAATACTCAGACCAGTCCATCTGGCTCAAACCAACACCCATGCCACAGTGAAAGAAAGTCACACTTTTACAGTGAGATCACAGTTTTTCCCATTCTGATGTTTGAACACTGTGAACATTAATTAGCTGAAGCTCTTGATTTGTATCTGCATGATTTTATGCATTTATGCAGTGAGTGTAACTGTAAATGGATCAGAACAGTACAGATGAGTCCAGCATGTTGTTTTTTGTTAGTGTTGACATATTGCTGTGGTATAAGAGGAATGAAATGCTTCCAGATGTGCTCTGATACTTGGTGTGGCAACATTGACTCGGCTTCATATCCAGAAATACTATCAGAGCTAACACCTTCTGGCCAATCAGATTAGAGAATTCAACAGCACTGTGGCTGCATGGTTGCAAGCCAACCACATGACCAGAATGATCCCCATTACTGCATCATACATCATCCTTCACAAATCCGATTATCACTGAGGCACGAGCCCGAACTCAATACTGCATAACAGGGTTTCAATTGTTTACTCGGACTTATAAAAGACGCCCGTTCGACAAATAATGAAGTAAAACGGTGCCTCAGGCAGGACAAGAACTAATGAAAGATAAATCCATCTGACAGAGCTTCATTAACTCCCTGATTCATCAGTCAGAATCACTCAATAATGAAACAGTGTCAAAATAATGTGCATTATGTTTTACAGAAGGTCCAACAGCATGCATCCTGAAGCTAGTTCACCTATTTTTCATCTCTGTCATCAGTGCATTAGTCATTTAACACACAGCCATAGAAACACAGCTCTTGCATTTGCAACCTTACAGCGTTTCTAATCCACGACACACGATATACAAGAAAGCTGGAGGAAGAAACCTTGTACAGCTCAATTCAGTTTGCCTGCCAGTGTGCACTCATGCTGTTCGCAAAGGAGACAGAGGACAAGAACAAGGACAGCACTTCCACTTGAAAGAAACTGTAAACCCTGAATCGTGCCCTTTCACTGTTAAAAAGCACTTTTTGAGGATAATCCATGAGGAACCGGGTGCTACTTTGAGCTTGAGAAGAGAAAACACTATCAAATAGAGCTTTGAAATAGTCACAGGGTTTTAAAGCACATTTTAATGAGTGAGAAAAAGTATAAAGTAAATTTTCTCACAAATGTGAACTTCAAATACAAATTATGCAAGACTGGAGACTGGAAAGAGAACAAAGGTGTATATTCAAGGGTGTTTTGTGCCGTTATTCCTAAATATTGTGGTTTTGGTGCTGGTGGTGATGGTGAAATTCGAGTAAAGGCCATTTGAACAATAATTATATTTTCTATGATACGGTACAACAAAAGCATTCTTGCTGAATAATGGATGAAAATCGCAACAGTGTGGAATAATCAATGAAACAAAGTCAGTATTTGGTGTGAGATGACCCTTTGCTTTAAAAAAAATAGTAGTCTCAGGTACAGTGAGTGAAGTTTTATAAGAGAATGAGTTGTAGGTTTTACTGAGCATCTTACAGAACCAGCCACAGTTCTTCTGGACACTTTTGCCGCTTTTCCACTACCAACGCGGCTGAGTTGGGCTGAGCCGTGCGGTGCTGAGCCGTGCTGAGTCGAGCTGAGTGGGGCTGTTGGAGTTGCATTTCGACTACAACCGCGCTGAACCGTGCTGGCTGGAAGTGGGTGGACACATTGGGTGGAGTTAGCGAAAGTGGGTGGACGTCAGGTGATGTCGTTAGGCGGCGCAAACAGTGACATCAGTGAGCTTTTAAGCGGTAGTCTCACAACCCGGAGAGTAAACAATAAACATGGAGGACATGGAGTCGTTAGTGTTGCTGGTCTTGGTGCTGTGGCTTGTTGTCACCGACAACGCCAACAGATACTGGCAAGAGCGTATAGATGAGGCGAGGCGCATAAGGCTTCAGAAATTCTCGTAATTTGTAATTCTTCTTCTTCCGGGTTTACGGTGTTTACAGATCCCAGCGTGCTCGCGGGGTGTGTGAGGACACTCCTCCTCACCAATCAGTGCACAGGGGAGTGTCTGCTCATGCCCCTAGCCTCACTCAGCTCGGTTTGGCTCGCTTCAGCCCCACTCCAAAACCGTGCAAGTTTTGGGGGCTGAGCAGGGCTGAAGCGAGCTGAGTCGTGCTGTTCTTAGATAGTCGAAACGCGAGCCGTGTCGGGCTGAAGTGAGCTGAAGCGAGCTGAAGTGAGCTGAAAAAGGGTAGTGGAAAAGGGCCATTAGACTGTCACACTTGCTTCTTCATTTTGCACCATAACCCAGTCACATTTAAAGCTAGACGACCTTTCAATTTCATGAAATCTGTGAAATTTAGTTCTGTCTGAAATTTGCTCAGTGTAATATATGTTTGTTTCTGTAATATCTCACAAAATATCAGGCCATTCTGTGGCGGGGAAGTTATTTAATTTGAGGGGATTAAAGCAAATAATGTGCATGAAATTGCTCGTTTCACGCAGTTAAGCAGACAGAGGAAGTCCGTGTGTGTGTGTGTGTGTGTGTGCATGAACAGGTTGACCTTTGACCATGCACTGACAGTTCCATCAATCTGTCGCTAAACGAACAGTTGATCACACCGAGGTGCTCGCTGAGCGCCGATATTTATTAGTTTGGTCCTGCGTTTCCTTTCCTTCATATATAGCATAACATCTTTTCTTCTCGCTTTCTTTCCGTTACTGTAGTCGGTCTTTCACGTTTCATTCACACACTCACGTCCTCCATTTTTCTCTCCGGGCAAGCTGGAGCCTATCACAGCTGACTACGGGCGAAAGGCGGGGTACACCCTGGACAAGTCGCCAGGTCATCACAGGGCTGACACATAGACACAGACAACCATTCACACTCACATTCACACCTACGGTCAATTTAGAGTCACCAGTTAACCTAACCTGCATGTCTTTGGACTGTGGGGGAAACCGGAGCCCATGTGGAAATAAATTCATTAATTGTTCTATTTTTAAAAAATAATAAAATTGGAAGTCTGTGATTTGAATTCAGTAGCTTTCGGTCACTAAAAAAAAAATAATTGGGTGTCGGAGAAAATTATTTTTATGACGTATACTTGAAAAATCTGAAAGGCGGTCTAGCTTTCATTTTGTGCTGGAAAACAAACATTTGGAACTCTAAAATGTATTTTTGTAATGTTGTGACTGGATAATGTAGACGTCATCAAATAGAAATCTATAACAAAGTTTGGATGAAAAAATAGGGGGCTAAGACTTTTGCACAGTACTGCATATATTATGTGTGTGTGTGTGTGTGTGTGTGTGTGTGTGTGTGTGTGTGTGTGTACAGGACTTGGCATTCTGTTGCATTTGGAAGGTTTGGAAGTATTTAAAAGAAGGAAGATTGGGATTGTTTGCAGCATAGCGTCAGAATTATTTCACTTGCATGACATCACTGGAAAAAAAAAATTTGCAAATAAAAGTTTTTTATTAACTGTAATTTTTCGGAACCTCGAAAGAGTCGCCTTCATTTCATTTTCTATGGCAAGTTATTCGATATTGATTATTAGCTCATCCAGCTGACAGGCGATGAGTTTATGCCCTCATGTCACGGGCGCAGATAGAGGGGGGGACGGGGGGGATTCGTCCCACCCAGATTTAAATTCACCTCATTCGGTCCCCCCCACTTATAGGGAGGAAAAAATGTCTATGCTGTATTTCTTTGCATAAGGCAAACCTCACGGAAAAATCAAAAGACTAATTACCATTCGGTTTATTGAGGTGCACAGCAGTACATACATAGCTGCAACTGCGCAGACTGCACAGATTGCGAGCTCGAGCTTGGTTGCTATGGTTACCCACAAGTTTGACAGGCATATCGGGGACAGCGCCTCCTAGTTCAGGACCCCAACACGGCATGATGAAGGGTGCCAAAAGGCAGAAAATGATTGCATCGTTTAAAAAAAAAAAAAAACGACTGTAAGTAAACTGTGCCTTACTTTATCATGTCACCTTGCAATTTTTTGATAGTCTGTTCAAAGTAATGTCATAGTGAAAGTAAAATCGTACGGAGTAAAGAAGCCTTTCTGGTAGCCTCCTTCTTTCGGTGGTAGCCTGTAGATACAGTGCTCAGAAGGCAGTTTTAATGTTTAATCTGGCGTTCCCTGCCATAATTTCAGCGAGCATAGTGTTTCATAAGGAAACTTTGCGAAGAGTTGTTGACTGACTGCCGCTCACGCAACACACAGGCAGAGTTAGAAAGTCAGGATGCACTGGTTTACACTTTACACACACACGCGTAGCCCAGCCTCTCGCTATGTTTAACAGTTGGAACTTAGCGGTTTTAAAACTAGTTTTGCAATTTCTGTGCATGATGATAATGTGCAAACTTTGGATTTCCATAGGCTATGTTAAAATGTTATGTCACACTTTTATTTACCACCATAAGTTGTAAAATGAATAGAAAATATAGTCGAGACATTTTTCTGGCCATTTTGAGCATTTAATCGACCCCACAAATGTGATGCTCCAGAAACTCAATCTGCTCAAAGGAAGGTCAGTTTTATAGCTTCTCTAAAGAGCTCAACTGTTTTCAGCTGTGCTAACATGATTGTACAAGGATTTTCTAATCATCCATTAGCCTTCTGAGGCAATGAGCAAACACATTGTACCATTAGAACACTGGAGTGAGAGTTGCTGGAAATGGGCCTCTATACACCTATGGAGATATTGCACCAAAAACCACACATTTGCAGCTAGAATAGTCATTTAGCACATTAGCAATGTATAGAGTGGATTTCTGATTAGTTTAAAGTGATCTTCATTGAAAAGAACAGTGCTTTTCTTTCAAAAATAAGGACATTTCAAAGTGACCCCAAACTTTTGAACGGTAGTGTGTGTGTGTGTGTGTGTGTTTATACACAAAATGGAATCATTTGCTGACAGCTCAGTCCCCCCCAGTTCAAAATTCCTATCTGCGCCCCTGCCTCATGTGTTGTCCGTTGTCCAGACATCATTCGTTGTCCACATTTCATGAAAATCGCTTCTTCTCTCTCAATTTTGATTCTTTCTGGTATGAAGGTAGGGGTACCTGGGGGCATAGAACTTCTACCCAGATTTGTATCAGAGTGAGCTATGCTGTCATTGATGGTCTTATTGATTAAACCCCGGCCCTCCTGTAAGTCTTTGGCTGCCTTTGTCAGAATCCAGATAACAATAACTATAATAAACTGATTGATGCTCGCTCGTTTTCTTTCTTTTCCTCCCCTCTAATAAGCAACACCTGGAAAGTTCATATACTGTACATGTTTTTTTTTTCTTTATAACTAATGTGATTGGTTAATACTGCCATTTCCAAGGAGATAACATCTGTACATCTATTTTACTCTTCTCCTGAGGTGCTGAAACCAGACCCTAATAAATATGTTCTTCACTTTTACAACATCAAGTGCTGTGTATGTGTGAGTGTGTGAGTGTGTGTGTGTAGACTGAGACATAAGAAAAAAGATGAGTCCTGGAGGAAGAGGCCCTTAGCAATACATTTAGAGCGTAGCTAAGCCTTTGTCATTCTTCTGTGTCTTTATAACAAGCCCTGAAACAGAAATCAGACAGGAAACTCTCGTACTTGATATATATCCATGCATCCATGAGCGCACACACACACATACACACTCATTATTTTTTCATGAGCTTGAGCTATGAGTTGGTCCTGAGAGTCCAGAGGAACACGTTCTTCATCTTCCAGCACGCTTCATGTGTGGCCGATTCTCAAACCCTCAGCAGCCACTGTATGAAGACTCACTACCTTCATTTTGTGCTTCCTGGGATAGATGGTGTGTAATGGACTGTAGTAAATGGTGTGGCAGATGCATGAGGATCATTTGCGCCATCCGGAGCTACTGTGGCATTGTGGTAATCAAAGTCCTTCACCTTGGGAAGATCCATTGCATATTATCACAGATGGTAAGATTACATTTAAAGGACAGCGACATTGTACATACAGTTGTGCTTGAAAGTTTGTGAAACCTTTAGAATTTTCTATATTTCTGCATTAATATGACCCAAAACATCATCAGATTTTCACACAAGTCCTGAAAGTAGATAAAGAGAACCCAGTTAAACAAATGAGACAAAAATATTATACTTGGTCATTTATTTATTGAGGAAAATTATCCAATATTACATATCTGTGAGTGGCAAAAGTATGTGAACCTTTGTTTTCAGTATCTGGTGTGACCCCCTTGTGCAGCAATAACTGCAACTAAACGTTTGCGGTAACTGTTGATCAGTCCTGCACACCGGCTTGGAGGAATTTTAACCCGTTCCTCCGTACAGAACAGCTTCAACTCTGGGATGTTGGTGGGTTTCCTCACATGAACTGCTCGCTTCAGGTCCTTCCACAACATTTCCATTGGATTAAGGTCAGGACTTTGACTTGGCCATTCCAGAACATTAACTTTATTCTTCTTTAACCATTTTTTGGGAGAATGACTTGTGTGCTCAGGGTCATTGTCTTGCTGCATGACCCACCTTCTCTTGAGATTCAGTTCATGGACAGATGTCCTGACATTTTCCTTTAGAATTCGTTGGTATAATTCAGAATTCATTGTTCCATCAATGATGGCAAGCCGTCCTGGCCCAAATGCAGCAAAACAGGCCCAAACCATGTTACTACCACCACCATGTTTCACAGATGGGATAAGGTTCTTATGCTGGAATGCAGTGTTTTCCTTTCTCCAAACATAATGCTTCTCATTTCAACCAAAAAGTTCTATTTTGGTCTCATCCGTCCACAAAACATTTTTCCAATAGCCTTCTGGCTTGTCTGCGTGATCTTTAGCAAACTCCAGTTGAGCAGCAATGTTCTTTTTGGAGAGCAGTGGCTTTCTCCTTGCAACCCTGCCATGCACACCATTGTTGTTCAGTGTTCTTCTGATGGTGGACTCATGAACATTAACATTAGCCAATGGGAGAGAGGCCTTCAATTGCTTAGAAGTTACCCTGGGGTCCTTTGTGACCTCGCCGACTATTACACACCTTGCTCTTGGAGTGATCTTTGTTGGTCAGCCACTCCTAGGGAGGGTAACAGTGGTCTTGAATTTCCTCCACTTGTACACAATCTGTCTGACTGTGGATTGGCAGAGTCCAAACTCTTTAGAGATGGTTTTGTAACCTTTTCCAGCCTGATGAGCATCAACAATGCTTTTTCTGAGGTCCTCAGAAATCTCCTTTGTTCGTGCCATGATACACTTCCACAAACATGTGTTGTGAAGATCAGACTTTGATAGATCCCTGTTCTTTAAATAAAACAGGGTGCCCACTCACACCTGATTGTCATCCCATTGATTGAAAACACCTGACTCTAATTTCACCTTCAAATTAACTGCTAATCCTTGAGGTTCACATACTTTTGCCACTCACCGATATGTAATATTGGATCATTTTCCTCAATAAATAAATGACCAAGTATAATATTTTTGTCTCATTTGTTTAACTGGGTTCTCTTTATCTACTTTCAGGACTTGTGTGAAAATCTGATGATGTTTTTGGTCATATTTATGCAGAAATATAGAAAATTCTAAAAGGTTCACAGACTTTCAAGCACCACTGTAGGAGGAAATGTTGATGAAAGATCCATGCAGAACAAAGATGTACAATGAGGGGTGGACAAACAGAGATGTAGCTACAGGACAGGAAGACAGGAACTTGCCTAGAGCTTCAAGTTTTGATATATCCCCCATGAAAATGTCAAATCCCAATCTGTACAACTCTCACAAAACCTCCAATGGTTACAAAAAAATGACCCGAGTCAAAGGTCACCATCTTCTGAGCATGCTTTTCAAAATGAACAGCACCTAAGCCAGAAGAGAAAGAAAAAATGAAGAGGATCAGAGAAAGCCGGAGTGTGGTTATTAAGGATAACAACTCTGGATGAAGCCATAAAGCGATATAATGCTCGCAAGGAAACACCTAGTTCGGAGGTGATGCTTGGTTTAGAGCATGTAATGTTAATCCAGTCTATTTTGGTTGCTTTCCCAGTAGATCTGCTCAAATATAAAATTTTAAAGCCAAAAATGTAATAAAGGTGTTCTATTGTAGCCTACTATGCATGATTTAATATTGTTTTATCTCATTGTGAAAGTTTATTGAACACTGTGTATCGAATATAATGCGAGCATTTTCAGTCAGTTGTCCTGTTCTTGGCTCATTGTGTTGATATGATGTTTTAAGGCATTTGACTAACATATTGGGAATAAAAAAGAAAAAAACCAGCAGAAGGTTCATGGAATCAGTTTTGTTGACAAATGATCAACTTATTTGCAATCTTATTACATTAATGGCATTTAGCAGACACTCTCATCCAGAGTGACATACAACATACCCAGAGCAGCCTGAGTAGCAGCCTGAGTAGCAGCCTGAGTAGCAGCCTGAGGAGCAGCCTGAGGAGCAGTTTGAGGAGCAGTTTGAGGTTAGGTGCCTTGCTCAAAGGCACTTAAGTCATTTTTGCCAGTCCAGGGACTCAAACCAGCAACCTTTTAAGCCTAAAGCTGCTTCTCTCACCATTAGGCTATGGCTTCCCTGAGAAGGCAGCTTTGGAAATGCTGGAGATTGAACCCAGGACCTCATACATGCAATGCATGGACTTCACCACTGATTAGCATTTAGCATGTGGATTATTAACATCAGGGCAGCACTGTGGTGTAGTGGTTCGCACAATTGCATCACAGCAAGGAGATTCTGGATTTGAGCCCCATGGCCAATGGGGACCTTTCTATGTGGAGTTTGCAAGTTCTCCCCGTGTCTGCATGAGTTTCCTCTGGGCGCTGTGCTTTCCCCCACAGTCCAAAGACATGCAAGTTAGGTTAATTGGTGACTCTAAATTGACTGTAGGTGTGAATGTGAGTGTGAATGGTTGTTTGTCTCTATGTGTCAGCCCTGTGATGTTCTGGTGACTTGTCCAGGGTGTACTCTGCCTCTTGCCCATAGTCAGCTGGGATAGGCTCTAGCTTGACCATGACCCTGCACAGGAAAAGTGGTTAAAGATAATGGCTGGATCATTATAATCAGTGTGCTGCCCAGTCCTACGGTGGTGCTTGAAAGTTTGTGAACCTTTTAGAATTTTCTATATTTCTGCATAAATATGACCCAAAACATCATAAAATTTTCACACAAGTCCTAGAAGTAGATAAAGAGACCTCTGCTAAACAAATGAGACAAAAAATATTATACTTGGTCTTTTATTTATTGAGGAAAATGATCCAATATTACATATCAGTGAGTGGCAAAAGTATGTGAACCTCCAGGATTAGCAGTTAATTTGAAGGTGAAATTAGAGTCAGGTGTTTTCAATCAGTGGGATGACAATCAAGTGTGAGTGGGCACCCTGTTTTATTTAAAGAACAGGGATCTATCAAAGTCTGATCTTCACAACACATGTTTGTGGAAGTGCATCATGGCATGAACAAAGGAGATTTCTGAGGACCTCAGAAAAAGCGTTGTTGATGCTCATCAGGCTGGAAAAGGTTACAAAGCCATCTCTAAAGAGTTTGGACTCCACCAATCCACAGTCAGACAGATTGTGTACAAATGGAGGAAATTCAAGACCATTGTTATCCTCCCCAGGAGTGGTCGACCAAAAAAGATCACTCCAAGAGCAAGGCATGTAATAGTTGGCAAGGTCACAAAGGACCCCAAAGTAGCTTCTAAGCAACTGAAGGCTCTCTCCCATTGCCTAATGTTAAAGTTCATGAGTCCACCATCAGGAGAACACTGAACAACAATAGTGTGCATGGCAGGGTTGCAAGGAGAAAGCCACTGCTCTCCAAAAAGAACTTTGCTGCTCACCTGCAGTTTGCTAAAGATCACATGGACAACCCAGAAGGTTATTGGAAAAATGTTTTGTGGGCAGATGAGACCAAAATAGAACTTTTTGGTTGAAATGAGAAGTGTTATGTTTGGAGAAAGGAAAACACTGCATTCCAGCATAAGAACCTTATCCCATCTGTGAAACATGTTGGTGGTAGTATCATACGGCCTGTTTTGCTGCATCTGGGCCAGGATGGCTTGCCATCATTGATGGAACAATGAAGTCTGAATTATATTAGCGAATTCTAAAGGAAAATGTCAGGACATCTGTCCATGAACTGAATCTCACGAGAAGGTGGGTCATGCAGCAAGACAACGACCCTAAGCATACAAGTCGTTCTACCAAAGAATGGTTAAAGGAGAATAAAGTTAATGCTTTGGAATGGCCAAGTCAAAGTCCTGACCTTAATCCAATGGAAATGTTGTGGAAGGACCTGAAGCGAGCAGTTCATGTGAGGAAACCCACCAACATCCCAGAGTTGAAGCTGTTCTGTACGGAGGAATGGGCTAAAATTCCTCCAAGCCGGTGTGCAGGACTGATCAACAGTTACCGCAAACGTTTAGTTGCAGTTATTGCTGCACAAGGGGGTCACACCAGATACTGAAAGCAAAGGTTCACATACTTTTGCCACTCACAGATTTGTAATATTGGATCATTTTCCTCAATAAATAAATGACCAAGTATAATATTTTTTTGTCTCATGTGTTCAACTGGGTTCTCTTTATCTACTTTTAGGACTTGTGTGCAAATCTGATGATGTTTTTGGTCATATTTATGCAGAAATATAGAAAATTCTAAAGGGTTCACAAACTTTCAAGCACCACTGTATATTTTGGTGCCTAGAAAACTAACTGTTGGAGCCATTATTTTTGTTTGTATGTGTAAGTTTTCATCCATCCATTTTCTACTGCTTATGTAGTTCTGGTTCACAGAGGCAGCAGTCTCAGAACTCATGCTCAAACCTCCATCTCCCCATTCAGCTTCACCAGCTACTCTGGGGGGATGCTAAGGCATTCTTAGGATAGCCAAGAATATAATTCCTCCACCATCTCCTGGGTCTGCCCCTGGGCTCTCCTCCCGGTTGGACTTGCCTGAAATGCCTCCCCAGGGAGGCATCCTTGGCAGATGGCCGGATCACCTCAACTGGCTCTTTTTGATGTGAAGGATTAGCGGCTGTATGTTGAGCTCCTCCCAAATGTCTGAGCCCAGACATCCTGCAATAGAAGATCATTTCTACTGCTTGTATCTGTGATCTCAGTCTTTTGGACTAAAAGAACATTTATTTTTGAATGTCTTGTTTTGTCAGGAATATTACTTTGAAATCATCACTTTTAGATAATAGTATATAGAAAGTGTCAAGGGAAGGTGGATAGGGATTGGTGAGCACACGGTTTTTCAACCATATTGGATTTTCTTTGTTTCACAAACAGTTTTTTGAGCTTGAGTTTGTTGTTGTTGTCATTGTTGTTGTTCTTATCTGCTTAGGATGTTCAGGCTCCTCTGGAATCATTTGTAATAAATGCATTGAAAACCACCAATCCAATTGTAGCTTACAAACTGGATTTTATTTCAAAGGCTAATACACACACTGACTATGGATTTAATGTAATATTGTGTTGCAAGCTAGTTAGCTTGTTAAATGCATTAATACAAATAATAATTTAATTTCAGCCTTTATTCATCACATGTACATTAGAGCACAGTGAAATGCTTTCTCTGAATTTAACCCATCTATGGATGTGAGCATACGAACCCAGAGCAGTGGGCAGCTGTGTTGCTGCAGCACCCAGGGAACAGTTGGGATTTAGATGCCTTGCTCAAGGGCAGTTCAGTCATGGATGTAGAGGGTGAGCTCATAGGACTTGATGCTTCAATCCCTCAGATAAGTTGGCACTCTGAGATCTTGAGTAGAGAAGGGGCTAATCACTTCCTTGGGGTTGTCAGGTGGGCGCCCTCCTTCATTGATGTTTTGTTAATAGACTCATGACACCTCCAGAGGGCTCAACAGTGACACCCAGCATCCCAGGTGCGCTCCCCTCCGCTTTTACCACTCTTGCTGGCCATTTTGCAACCCAGATGGGATCCTTTCTTTTCAGCCAGATCCAGCTGCTACTTTGTTCTGCAGCCTCTGACAGTGACCTGAGTGCTCGTCAGAGGGCCTGGCCTCAAACTCCCATCCTCTTCAGGAGCTTAGATGTTGAGGTGACTATAAACCCTCTACAGCCGACCTCTACCGGGAGGACCTTGGTCCGCCAGCCTCGTTGTTCTGCCTTTGTTGCTATGCCAGCATATTTCAGTCTCTTGCGTTCATATGCTTCATCAACTGATAGTGTAGGCTCATTTGTAATTTCGTGTAATTTTTTTGGTAAAAGCAAAAACTCATTTGATTTTGAAAGAAGATATCATAAGTTTTAAAAAAAAATTAGGGTGCCATTTTTTCTTCACATTCTAAGGGTCCGAAATCCAAGATGGCGGCCAAAATAGCCACCGTTTAGCAATAATTCAATATCTTCGCTAGTACACATGATATAATTACAAAGTGTCTAAACATAGGTTTTCTGACACAAGAAAACTAATGGAATCATCAAATTTAGGCTAAAGTTGTGATTTACATGCCTAATTTCAAGATGGCATCCAAAATGGCTACCATTTACACTAAATTCTACTTATTTCGACACCGTAGTCCATACAATGATATTGGAAATAAATGTTCAAAGACCTTATCTGTTTGATTAAAGTAATGTGTTGGTCACGTGGTACACATTATATGAACAAGTCAATAAACAAATCTATATAACTATAGTGAAACCACGTTAGTTATTGTTCAGTCATTTTATGAACGAAAAAAATGCAAAAAGTCACATGGTATAGAGATGTAGTTTTAGCAGTGGACATCAAACGTCTTCACACTCTTCATTTATCCCTGGTTGGCTTGTTTTGTTGTTGCAAGTGAAAACCCAACATCCACAGAATTCTGTACATGGGATATTGGTTTTTTGCTCATTCAACGTGTGTTTTGTTTGTGAGATCCTTGTAACATGTCTTGTGGTAGGAAACACTTTTCTGTAGCAGTTCATCGGCAGACGAACCACTTATGCGATCCTTTAATGCAGAGAACTCTGTTTCCCCATATCAACATCGAACATTGAACATCAGTTGATGCAATTCGTTTCTCTACTGAAAGCAAAGAAGGGTGAAGCACATACAATAGTTTGTATAATCTGTTTGTTTGCTCCTCAGCTGACAAATGAAGCAAAGTTCAAAGTCCACAGTTTTTGACTTCTTGTTAGATGAAGACTCTGCCATGTTGGTTAATATATGGACTCTAAGCTATGTTATGGTTGCTGTGGGTAATTGTTTCCTGCAAATACAAAGAAAATACATCTTTGTATACACATACACACCGAATGTTTAAACCTTAAGCTAATGCGGAAAAACTGCAAACAGCGACTGCATTCAAACATCAATTATGGGGCCGCCGTGTTTAATTCAAGATGGCAGTCTGTCTGAAACACAAAATAAAAAGATTAGTAATCACAGGGAAGTTGTTATCCATGTGGAAATCTCTATTTAAAGTTAGTTTTATAAGTAATAGATGCTGAAAAAAATATTGGAACCAGATTTATATCAATCGTAATGTCTAATTTATGCCGTTTTTGTATCATGGCAGCCATCTTGGATTTCAGGGCATTAGAGTGCGGAAAAAAAATGGCACCCTATTTTTTTTCTTATGTTTATATCATATTCTAACAGAATCAGGCAAGTTTCTGCTTTTACCAAAAAAAAAATACACGAATTTTTATTTCATGACAAATGAGCCTACACTATGAAGCCTCTCATGGCACAAGACAGGCAGTTCTCCCCCCACCCATACTTTTTCCTGCTGATCTAGGGAATCAAGCCGGCAACCTTTTGGTCCCAAAGCTGTTTCACTAATATTTAGGCCATGGCTTCCCCAAGATGGAAGCTTTGGAGATGCTGGGGATTGAACTCAGGACATCATACATGCAATGCATGGGCTGTACCACTGAGCTCCACCCACTGTGGATGAAGCTCCCATTCCCATAATGGAAACGAAAGAGCATATAGTTCTTATCTTCTTCTAAAAAAGTCTCCTTTACACCACCTCATGTTTTCATCCTTGCCAAAAGATCACTTTGAATGTTTTAGATATAATACATAGTTTTTACCTGATAAATGATGTTCAGATTTGGCTAGTGTCGATCATTTTCTATCAGCATACTTTATAACAGAATGATTCAGTCTTGTAAAAATTGTTATATCACAGCTCCTCCAGGCAAAATGTGTCAAGGGAAAATATAGCATACAGGTTGTAAACAGGATTATCGCAATTAAATAAAACTGAAATCTCATCATCTCTAGCCGCTTTATCCTTCTACAGGGTCGCAGGCAAGCTGGAGCCTATCCCAGCTGACTATGGGCGAAAGGCGGGGTACACCCTGGACAAGTCGCCAGGTCATCACAGGGCTGACACATAGACACAGACAACCATTCACACTCACATTCACACCTACGGTCAATTTAGAGTCACCAGTTAACCTAACCTGCATGTCTTTGGACTGTGGGGGAAACCGGAGCACCCAGAGGAAACCCACGCGGACACGGGGAGAACATGCAAACCCCGCACAGAAAGGCCCTCGCCGGCCACAGGGCTCGAACCCAGGACCTTCTTGCTGTGAGGCGACAGTGCTAACCACTACACCACCGTGCCACCCCTAAAACTGAAATCAAATTTGCAATTCCCTAATCAAATCCAACTTAAGCTCCACCCATTTACCTGTCACTTGGCAAAATATGGATTTACTGCAGTATATTCCCTACAGATAACAAACTCCATTCCTGTGCAAACCTTTCCTGCACCCTGTAACATGTATATCATGAATATTTTTACCCATGTAAGTAAAATGTCATTTCTGGTTAATAAAATATCTTGACTTTGCATGTACATGGTATATAATTCTGGACATGTTTTTTTTTTTTTTTCTGCACACACACACACACACACATTCATTCATACACACCCATATTTGCAGTGGAGCAGATGTTGACTTGATCAGCTTTCCAGAACAATCTCTCCAGTGGATGTTGCTCCTGTCAGCGGTTCTAGTGCATTACGGGAATTGACTTACCTCTGTGCAGCAATCTGAGATGGTGTAACGGGTATTAGGTGCTCTCTGAGCTTCAGCCTGGTGCTGATTGGAGCAGGAATTGTCCTGATTGTGTTGGAATGGCTTGTTGTAGAGTGTGGAATGGAAATAAATTCACTTATTTACCTTCCTGTGAGAGTCAGTGCTGCTCATGTGAAACGTCCATCAGGATTGGTTATTTATAAGTACCAGTGTGATGAAGCCAATCTTCAATAATTCAGTTAATTATGTAGGTATTAAACACTGTATCATGTAGTGAGAAGGAAATAATCAACAGCAGGGTGGTGTGATTAAGCAGAGGTACTGGGACCAAGACTAAGTTGATTATTAGCTCCTCCGGCCAACAGGCGATGAGTTTATGCCATCATGTTGTCCGTCGGTGATCGTCCGTCCGGTGTCATTCACGAAAATCGCTTCCTCTTTCAATTCTTCACCGATTTGTATTCTTTCTGGCATGAAGGTAGGGGTACCTAGGGTGCATAGAACTTCTACCCAGATTTGCTTAATTGCAATTATTAATGAAGTTATGGACTAATTAAGCCTTAATGAGCCGTTCAACAAAAATTGCTTCTTCTTGGTCAATTCCTCAGCATTTTGGATTCTTTCTGGCAAATAGGTCGGTATTCCTAGGGTGGATATACAGTGGTGCTTGAAAGTTTGTGAACCCTTTAGAAGTTTCTATATTTCTGCATAAACATAACCTAAAACATCATCAGATTTTCAGACAACTCCTAAAAGTAGATAAAGAGAACCCAGTTAAACAAATGAGACAAAAATATTATACTTGGTCATTTATTTATTGAGGAAAATGATCCAATATTACATATTGTACATAGTGGCAAAAGTATGTGAACCTTTGCTTTCAGTATCTGGTGTGACCCCCTTGTGCAGCAATAACTGCAACTAAACGTTTCCGGTAACTGTTGATCAGTCCTGCACACCGGCTTGGAGGAATTTTAGCCCATTCCTCCGTATAGAACAGCTTCAACTTTGGGATGTTGGTGGGTTTCCTCACATGAACTGCTCGCTTCAGGTCCTTCCACAACATTTCCATTGGATTAAGGTCAGGACTTTGACTTAGCCATTCCAAAACATTAACTTTATTCTTCTTTAACCATTCTTTGGTAGAACGACTTGTGTGCTTAGGGTCGTTATTTTGCTGCATGACCCACCTTCTCTTGAGATTCAGTTCATGGACAGATGTCCTGACATTTTCCTTTAGAATTCGCTGGTATAATTCAGAATTCATTGTTCCATCAATGATGGCAAGCCGTCCTGGCCCAGATACAGTAAAAGAGGCCCAAACCATGATACTACCACCACCATGTTTCACAGATGGGATAAGGTTCTTATGCTGGAATGCAGTGTTTTCCTTTCTATAATACTTCTCATTTCAACCAAAAAGTTCTATGTTGGTCTCATTCGTGCTCAAAACATTTTTCCAATAGCCTTCTGGCGTGTCCACGTGATCTTTAGCAAACTGCAGACAAGCAGCAATGTTCTTTTTGGAGAGCAGTGGTTTTCTCCTTGCAACCCTGCCATGCACACCATTGTTGTTCAGTGTTCTTCTGATGGTGGACTCATGAACATTAACATTAGCCAATGGGAGAGAGGCCTTCAGTTACTTAAAATTTACCCTGGGGTCCTCTGTGACCTCGCCGACTATTACACGCCTTGCTCTTGGAGTGATCTTTGTTGGTCGACCACTCCTGGGGAGGGTAACAATGGCCTTGAATTTCCTCCATGTGTACACAATCTGTCTGACTGTGGATTGGTGGAGTCCAAACTCTTTAGAGATGGTTTTGTAACCTTTTCCAGCCTGATGAGCATCAACAACGCTTTTTCTGAGGTCCTCAGAAAGCTCCTTTGTTCGTGTCATTATACACTTCCACAAACATGTGTTGTGAAGATCAGACTTTGATAGATCCCTGTTCTTCAAATAAAACAGGGTGCCCACTCACACCTGATTTCAATCAATGGGATGACGAACACCTGACTCTAATTTCACCTTCAAATTAACTGCTAATCCTGGAGGTTCACATACTTTTGCCACTCATAGAGATGTAATATTGGATCATTTTCCTCAATAAATAAATGACCAAGTATAATATTTTTGTCTCATTTGTTTAACTGGGTTCTCTTTATCTACTTTTAGGACTTGTGTGAAAATCTGATGATGATTTAGGTCATATTTATGCAGAAATATAGAAAATTCTAAAAGGTTCACAAACTTTCAAGTGGCTACAGATAATGAGATGAGATGAGATATGAGTGTTGTATATAGCTTACAACACTGATTGTGCAAGGTGCCCCACTTTAGATCATTCCTTCTGGATTAGACAGGGCCAGAGTGAGCTACACCATCATTGATGGTCTTATTTTCTTATAACGGCATCAGTGGTGTATAAAGCCTAGGTCACAACCGGACGTACGATTTTTTGGCCGTGCGATTTTTGGCGTTTCCCAAATAGCTGCGTTTTTTTTGTTCATGGAGAAAGACGTATGTTGGCCATAAGTTTGTCTTGCAACCTGAAAAAAATGTAAGCGCCCGTAGAGTTTGTTTGACATGACAAAGAACCTCTGCGGCCGGTCTGCGGTCAGTCTACGGCTCAAAAATCAGCATGTCACGTGCGCGCCCTCCGTGCGTTTCACGCGCGCCCTCCGTGCGTTTCTTGCGTTTTTTGCACATAGACCGGCTGTAGGAGCACGTACAGCCGGTTGTGACCAAGGCTTAAGAGGCCCATCTCATCCATCATTGCAGGGGAGCCCTGCCCAAAAAATTTATTTTTAAGGAGCGTGTCGGGAAATGGGGGCCTAATCAGAACCTCCCCCCAAAAATGGTACCTTAGGCGACTGGCAACACGGTGGTGCAAGTGGTTAGCACGGTCACCTCACAGCAAGAAGGTTCTGGATTTGAGCCCAGCGGTCGGCGGGGGCCTTTCTGTGTGGAGTTTGCATTTTCTCCCTGTGTCCGCGTGGGTTTCCTCCGGGTGCTCCGATTTCCGCCACAGTCCAAAGGCATTTGGTTAAGTTAATATGGAACGGCCTTGGGCTGAGGTGCCCTTGAGTGAGTCACCTAACTCCCAACTGCGCCCTGGGCGCTGTTAGCATGGCTGCCCACTGCTCTGGGTATGTGTGTGTGTGTGCATGTGTGTGTTCACTGCTTCAGATGGGTTAAATGCAGAGAGGAATTTCACAAGTGTGTGATGAATAAAGTTGTGCTTTCTTTTTCTTTCTTTCTTTAGGCTACCTCATCCTAAAACTGCCCCTGGACAGCATGTCCTGAAGCAATTTATTCCCCTTATACTGTAGCAAATTGCCAATGATTGCATGCCATGTTTTTTATCTGCTTATAGTTACATGCAGTGCTGTGGAATATTCCGGAAACAAGTTAATTAAAGTGAATAAAAGGAAACAAAAATGCACCATGTCATCTTAAGTGTAAATGTCTCTGTCCTGAAGATGGTGGAATTTACAGTGTTACCTCAGGCTGTTACAAAGAACTGACACTGGAGACTCCTTCCCGAGAGTCTTAGTGCCAGTGGCCATAGAATGCATTTATTCAGTATTTTAATTTGGTCTCTGATGTTTAAATAGAAGGTATGTGACTGTAATTAGGGCAAAACTTGCCCAGATCCAGTTTTACAACACTACCCATGGTTTCCAGTTGAGAGTACACTGTGCACATTCTGGCTGCCGCTATTCACTGGAGCTTTTTATTTTATTTTCCCTTTTGTTTTTCTTTTTTGTGTTTGTGTAGTTTGATGGTTTTTTTTTGTTTGAGTGTTTTGTCCGCCAGTTGTGGTGTAGCTCCAGGCCCAGTTTTGGGCATTGGTTCCCTCCAGGCCTTGGTGCGCCATGGGTGATGCCTGTGCTCCTCGCTATGGACTGCATTGAGCTCTTTGCTCTTTTAACATCGGGGTTGTCCAGCGCTCTGTGCATCAGTGTTTCTGTGCTTGGCGCAGTGTTCCGAGTGATGTTGCTTGGTGGCGTCGTGGCAGCTGTGCAGGTGGTTTGGGACATACCAGCACTGTGCATGGCAGTGCTTCTGTGCTCGCTTTGTGGATCCATGGTGTGGTGTTCCAGGTGATGTTGCCCAGTGGCGTTGTGGGGCTATGCAGGCGGTGTGGGACTTATCTTCATGCGCCTTTTGGTGGGACTGTGGGTAACTACACCATTGAAATGACATCCTGACTTTCTTTTGGTGTACTCCCCCTATATTTGTAAAGCGACCTTGGGTATGAGAAAGGCACTATATAAATTTAACTGATTATTATTTTTATTATTATTATTATTATTTTACAACAATGTGATTTGGATAAGGATGTGACAAGCTGTATGACCTTTTTTTGGTGGGCTGATTAATATGTTGATGAGCTCTGCTCTGACTGGCTGGTTTGCAGCATGATCACTCAGAGGACATTTGCGCAGTCCAAATGTTATTAGAAATTGTCCAAACTTTAATTGCATCAATCTGGCCACCCTGGTAACAACTCACAGCATGTTAGTCATGTTGAACTCTTGAGTTAGGGTTATGCAAGGTTGGAAAAACTGTCTGGAGTGAAATGAGGCTGTGTGCTTCCATTTCAATTTCACAAAATATTGCTTTGTCAAATCGAGCCGTGTAAATGGTTTCACAATATTTGAGAGGGTTTTTTTTTCCATAAATTCATGTGTTTTTATTTCACAATTTCAAAAGAATTCAGAAGCCTTTATTTGTCACCTTGTGGTAAATTGCTCGTTTATATATTCATGATATAACCAAACCTTACAAAAACAACAATACACCTTGAAAACTTTAATTTTGAAGCTGCTTTGAGCTGATAGAATTAAAATAAGTGCTTACAAGGTGTTTTTTTTTTGGTGTATGTACCTTGTGAAGTCGCCTTGTTTGGTCGTGAAGATCCAAATGCCGTCTATTGAAATTCAATGCCTTTGAGAATTCTTTGAGAAAAGGAAAGAGATAAAGTGCTATAAACTGCTGAAACTTTTGTGCTTGACCTTGTCGAGGGTTTTGTTTACCTGAACGCTTGCGCTCCACTTTCGTGTTGCTTAGCAGTATCCGAGCATGTGACCTCTGGCTGCAAAGAGCCAATTTAATTTAATATATCTTGCAGCATCCTGTGCTGGCACGTGACTGGATGTCTGAGAGTGTGTGATGTCATGTTGTGCAGGAGAAACAGCCATTCCAGTCCTGAGGTGAGGCAGGGTGAGCTGTCTGTACACACACACACACACACACACACACACCACATGGATGCACATGGACAGCTCACCTGGTTTGAACCCATAACTCATGACACTGACGATGGTGTATGCTCACACACAGAGATGCTGCGAGTGTGTTTCCGTTTGTTCAGCACTCACAGTGACGATGGCTTCAGGCAGGTTTAACAGCTCCTTTTATTCCCCTACTGTTTCAAATTGAGCATCAAAAACAGGGTGGGGAAATAAAGCAAACAGAGTCTGACAACATTCCCAGGTGCAGCCCATCATGGCAGTCAGGATTCTTTAATGCCATACAGATGTGTGATTAGTCATTTCCAAATCAGGGAATCGAGCTGGAGCCAAAGTCTTTCTATCCCTTTGAGTCCTGTTTCTCTATCCTGATCTTCTCCATGGCTCAGGATTGATAGTGAGAAGTGTAATGGGTCAGGATTGAGGGGTCAGTATGAGCGATAAATTGTCCCAATTGATTCTGTTTGCCTTGACAGATTCCGATTACTTCAACGACCTCCAGGTAACAAGGTCCGAGGAACCAGGAATGTTTCCTGGGTATCACTGGATGAATTAACAGCTTTACGATATTCTGAGGGGTGGCACGGTGGTGTAGTGGTTAGCGCTGTCGCCTCACAGCAAGAAGGTCCGGGTTCGAGCCCCGTGGCCGGCGAGGGCCTTTCTGTGCGGAGTTTGCATGTTCTCCCCGTGTCCGCGTGGGTTTCCTCCGGGTGCTCCGGTTTCCCCCACAGTCCAAAGACATGCAGGTTAGGTTAACTGGTGACTCTAAATTGACCGTAGGTGTGAATGTGAGTGTGAATGGTTGTCTGTGTCTATGTGTCAGCCCTGTGATGACCTGGCGACTTGTCCAGGGTGTACCCCGCCTTTCGCCCGTAGTCAGCTGGGATAGGCTCCAGCTTGCCTGTGACCCTGTAGAACAGGATAAAGCGGCTAGAGATAATGAGATGAGATGAGATTATAAATTCTTATACTATAACTTTAAGTGAGTTTCCATCCCTGTGCCCGAAATCGCTCACTCATTCACTACTCCCTATATTGGGAAATACTACATAGAGAACTATATAGTGAGCTCATTGGTAAAATGAAAAAACAACAACAACAACAACAAAAACACCCGCTTTCGGACACTAGCCCGTCATGCTGGTATTTACATCATTACTGTTGCACAATTAAAACGTGCCAGATCAGGCGGCTGGTGGGTTTTCAAAATAATAAATGCATGCATGTATTTTTGTGATAAATCCATATTATATTGAGCGTATTTCCCACATTAATAAATACAAAGTACCTACATCTTTCAGTTTTTTTTTAAATCAAGGCTGAATACTTTCTTCTTTGCTGCTGCCTTTTATTAAATCAAATTTGAGTCTTTTAATTTGACTTCTTTCAGCGCGATCGCAGTGCATGATGGGATATATTGCTTTGGTTAGTGACCGTCGTTGTACACTACTTTTCAGGATGCACTTTGAGTGCACTGTATAGGGTGTAAATAATCTTCACTACAGTGGTGCTTGAAAGTTTGTGAACCCTTTAGAATTTTCTATATTTCTGCATAAATATGACCTAAAACATCATCAGATTTTCACACAAGTCCTAAAAGTAGATAAAGAGAACCCAGTTAAACAAAAGAGACAAAAAATATTATACTTGGTCATTTATTTACTGAGGAAAATGATCCAATATTACATCTCTGTGAGTGGCAAAAGTATGTGAACCTCCAGGATTAGCAGTTAATTTGAAGGTGAAATTAGAGTCAGGTGTTTGTCATCGCATTGATTGAAATCAGGTGTGAGTGGGCACCCTGTTTTATTTGAAGAACAGGGATCTATCAAAGTCTGATCTTCACAACACATGTTTGTGGAAGTGTATCATGGCACAAACAAAGGAAATTTCTGAGGACCTCAGAAAAAGTGTTGTTGATGCTCATCAGGCTGGAAAAGGTTACAAAACCATCTCTAAAGAGTTTGGAGTCCACCAATCCACAGTCAGACAGATTGTGTACAAATGGAGAAAATTCAAGACCATTGTTACCCTCCCCAGGAGTGGTCGACCAACAAAGGCCACTCCAAGAGCAAGGCATGTAATAGTTGGCGAGGTCACAAAGGACCCCAGGGTAACTTCTAAGCAACTGAAGGCCTCTCTCACATTGGCTAATGTTAATGTTCATGAATCCACCATCAGGAGAACACTGAACAACAATAGTGCGTATGGCAGGGTTGCAAGGAGAAAGCCACTGCTCTCCAAAAAGAACATTGCTGCTCATTTGCAGTTTGCTAAAGATCACATAGGCAAGCTAGAAGGCTATTGGAAAAATGTTTTGTGGATGGATGAGATCAAAATAGAACTTTTTGGTTTAAATTAATCAAATCAAATCAAATCAAGTTTATTTGTACAGCGCTTTTAACAATAAACATTGTCGCAAAGCAGCTTTACAGAATTTGAACGACTTAAAACATGAGCTAATTTTATCCCTAATCTATCCCCAATGAGCAAGCCTGTGGCGACGGTGGCAAGGAAAAACTCCCTCAGACGACATGAGGAAGAAACCTCGAGAGGAACCAGACTCAAAAGGGAACCCATCCTCATTTGGGCAACAACAGACAGCCTGACTATAATATTAACAGTTTTAACAGGTATAACCCTCAACTGTCCTCATGGGGCCGTCCTTCACAGGAGTGGGGTGATAAAACTCCGACCAGACACAGGGCACCAGGATGGATCAAGCAGGTCCGAGGGGCAGAAGAGGCCAGCATCTCAATCCCAGGATCAACATGTAACTCAGAGGGACAGATGGGGGGGGAAGAGAGAGAGAGAAAGAAAACACGTTGTTAGGTATGCCCTAAAAATGACAAGTATTAAATCTGTGTGGTAGGCTCGCAGAGACGAGAGTCTTTACATCAGGCATAACAAATAACAATGGCATGTTAATATGGTGAAATATATCATGACCTGCTCTGGCTGGATGCTTGATTGAGTGATGGGAGCACACTCCTCAGCAATGATGAGATGCAGATGGGACCCTTAGGCCTGGCCAAGACAATTCAGTTACATTTCACCGGGTCTGGGACATGCGACAGAATGTCTGACGGCCGATTCCCTGCAGGCTACGATAGCCAGTCGAGGTCCCCACCGTCTCCACCAAAAGATTTCCTGTTTACTCCATGTAACTCAGAGGGACAGATTTGGGGTGGGGGGGAGAGAAAGAAAACACAGGTGGTTAGGTATGCCCAATGTCACCTGAATAAGTAGGAACAGTATACATATTGCACCGAGTACAAGCAGGGACTCCGGCAACTAACTATGACAGCATAACTAAAAGGAGAGAGCCAGAAGGTAACACAGGCATGAGGGAGCCCCGGGACATAAAGCAGCCAGCCACTACACTGTCAACAAACTCGAGTGAGCAAGCGAGTGGGGACTGACAGCATCCATACATCCCAGTTTACCAAAACACTCTATGTCTGAGGACCCTCCAGATCTACTCCTTTACCTCATAAACACCATTAACAAAAGGCTTGACTAAACAGATATGTTTTCAGCCTAGACTTAAATGCTGAGACTGTGTCTGATTCCCGGACATTACTTGGAAGGCTGTTCCATAACAGTGGGGCTTTGTAAGAAAAGGCTCTGCCCCCTGATGTAGCCTTCACTATACGAGGTACCAGCAGATAGCCTGCACCTTTTGATCTAAGTAGGCGTGGCGGGTCATAGAGGAGCAGAAGTTCACTCAGGTACTGTGGTGCAAGACCATTCAGTGCTTTAAAGGTCAATAGTAGTATTTTATAATCAATACGAAATTTGATTGGGAGCCAATGCAGTGTGGATAAGACAGGCGTGATGTGGTCATATTTTCTAGTTCTAGTAAGGACTCTTGCTGCGGCATTTTGAACTAACTGGAGCTTGTTTATGCACTTATTGGAACATCCAGACAGTAAGGCATTACAATAATCCAACCTGGAGGTAACGAAAGCATGGACTAGTTTTTCTGCATCATGCAATGACATTAAATTTCTTATCTTTGCAATATTTCTGAGATGAAAGAAAGCTATCCGGGTGATGTTATCAATGTGAGTTTCGAATGAAAGACTGGGGTCAATAATCACTCCGAGGTCTTTTACTGCTGCACGTGAATAAACAGAAAGGCCATCCAGAGTTACTGTGTAATCAGAAAACTTACTTCTAGCTGTATGTGGTCCTAGCACAAGTACTTCAGTCTTGTCAGAGTTAAGCAGAAGGAAATTTATAAGCATCCAGTGTCTAATGTCCTTAACACATTCCTCAATTTTATTAAGCTGGTGTCTCTCATCAGGTTTTGCAGAGACATACAACTGTGTGTCATCAGCATAACAGTGGAAACTAATACAATGTTTACGAATAATATCGCCCAGAGGTAACATATATAGAGAAAAAAGCAGTGGACCCAAGACAGAACCTTGTGGAACACCAAACTTTACCTCGGTACGTCTAGAAATATCACCATTTATATCAACATTCTGATAACGATCAGTTAGATAAGACCTGAGCCAGGAGAGGGCCATTCCCTTAACTCCCACAACATTTTCTAGTCTATCCAGAAGAATTAGAAGTGTTATGTTCGGAGAAAGGAAAACACTGTATTCCAGCATAAAAATCTCATCCCATCTGAGAAACATGGTGGTGGTAGTATCATGATTTGGGCCTGTTTTGCGGCATCTGGGCCAGGATGGCTTGTTGTAATTGATGGAACAATGAATTCTGAATTATACCAGCGAATTCTAAAGGAAAATGTCAGGACATCTGTCCATGAACTGAATCTCAAGAGAAGGTGGGTCATGCAGCAAGACAATGACCCTAAACATACAAGTCATTCTACTAAAGAATGGTTAAAGAAGAATAGAGTCAATGTTTTGGAATGGCCAAGTCAAAGTCCTGACCTTAATCCAATTGAGATGTTGTGGAAGGACCTGAAGCGAGCAGTTCATGTGAGGAAACCCACCAACATCCCAGAGTTGAAGCTGTTCTGTACGGAGGAATGGGCTAAAATTCCTCCAAGCCGGTGTGCAGGACTGATCAACAGTTACCAGAAACGTTTAGTTGCAGTTATTGCTGCACAAGGGGGTCACACCAGATACTGAAAGCAAAGGTTCAAATACTTTTGTCACTCATAGATATGTAATATTGGATCATTTTCCTCAATAAATAAATGACCAAGTATAATATTTTTTATCTCATTTGTTTAACTGGGTTCTCTTTATCTACTTTCAGGAGTTGTCTGAAAATCTGATGATGTTTTAGGTCATATTTATGCAGAAATATAGAAAATTCTAAAGGATTCACAAACTTTCAAGCACCACTGTATATCCACCCTAGGAATACCGATCTATTTGCCAGAAAGAATCCAAAATGCTGAGGAATTGACCAAGAAGAAGCGATTTTTGTTGAACGGCTCATTAAGGCTTAATTATTCCATAACTTCATTAATAATTGCAATTAAGCAAATCTGGGTAGAAGTTCTATGCACCCTAGGTACCCCTACCTTCATGCCAGAAAGAATACAAATTGATGAAGAATTGAAAGACGAAGCGATTTTCGTGAATCGTGAATGATGCCGGACGGACGATCACCGACGGACAACATGATGGCATAAACTCATCACCTGTTGGCCGGAGGAGCTAATAATCAACTTAGTCTTGGTCCCAGTACCTCTGCTTAATCACACCACCCTGCTGTTGATTATTTCCTTCTCACTACATGATACAGTGTTTAATACCTACATAATTAACTGAATTATTGAAGATTGGCTTCATCACACTGGTACTTATAAATAACCAATCCTGATGGACGTTTCACATGAGCAGCACTGACTCTCACAGGAAGGTAAATAAGTGAATTTATTTCCATTCCACACTCTACAACAAGCCATTCCAACACAATCAGGACAATTCCTGCTCCAATCAGCACCAGGCTGAAGCTCAGAGAGCACCTAATACCCGTTACACCATCTCAGATTGCTGCACAGAGGTAAGTCAATTCCCGTAATGCACTAGAACCAATATGTAATATTGGATCATTTTCCTCTATAAATAAATGACCAAGTATAATATTTTTGTCTCATTTGTTTAACTGGGTTCTCTTTATCTACTTTTAGGACTTGTGTGAAAATCTGATGATGTTTTAGGTCATATTTATGGAGAAATATTGAAAATTCTAAAGGGTTCACAAACTTTCAAGCACCACTGTACATGGAAATTGGCAGCACATAGATGGTTGTATACTGAATACAAAGTTTGAAAAAATTAGTCAAAACAAATGATGTCATCTCATTATCTGTAGCCGCTTTATCCTGTTCTACAGGGTCGCAGGCAAGCTGGAGCCTATCCCTGCTGACTACGGGCGAGAGGCGGGGTACACCCTGGACAAGTCGCCAGGTCATCACAGGGCTGACACATAGACACAGACAACCATTCACACCTACAGTCAATTTAGAGTCACCAGTTAACCTAACCTGCATGTCTTTGGATTGTGGGGGAAAACGGAGCACCCGGAGGAAACCCACGCGGACACGGGGAGAACATGCAAACTCCACACAGAAAGGCCCTCGCTGGCCACGGGGCTCATGATTAGATTCAATTCATGATATTTTTTGAAAAATATTAAAGTAAGAACATTTTAATACCAAAAAAAGCAACAGTTATATTCCTCTGCTTTATCAACTTAAATATTCCTTTTGTTAAAAAAGGAACAAAAAAAACCCCAAACACTTGGTTAATTTCTTAATAACCAACAATAATTATTCATCCACATTTGTAAAGGTTGGAGTAAAATATAATAGCTTGTTAACTAAAATATTCCTTTCATGAAAAATTTTAAAAGTTCATAACAAACAGAACTTTTCTTAATAAAGTTTTTAGAACATCGTGTTTTTTGTGGCATTAGAGCTGTGTTACTTCAGTCCATGATGAAGTCATGTACAGTATATTCTATCTATTTCACAGTTATTCCACGAAATTGAGTCGTTATTTAGCTGATAGCTGACGAGGTGCATAGCACTGAGTTGTCTATAATCCATATATGATGAGATTGAGAGGAATAACTGTTTTATTCTATCCACATTCACTGGATTTTGAAAAGCAGAGCATTTGTATTTTTATTTTTTGCAAATTCGATAAATAAAAGCTTTTCACAAAACGCCTTACAAAATCATTTCCATTTAGAATGTAAACAAACCGGTGAAATGACAGGAGCAATTTGTGAAAATGCTATAATAATTCTTGAAAAATAAAAAAAATTATATGTTCTTACAATCAAATACTTTTATTCCATATTTTGTTGCTTTTTTGGTAGTCTTTGGGGTTTTGCTTTCGAGTAGAGTTTTTATTTCGCCCTTGGTTGGTTCAACAACACGCTCCGCCATTTTGTTTTTCTCTACTCAGGGTAGATGAGCTGATAGCCTAGTAGTAGAGTAGCCAATCAGAGCACTTGATTGCTCATATCCAGTGAAAGTGAACAGAATATTGTTTTATTCCAGTTATGTGTATTCTAGTGATTGTGTGTTATTCCACCCTCTACTGTCTAAACACTGTAACTATAGTTGGGAAAAAACTAAGGGATTCAGAATCAGAATTACTTTATTAATCCCCGGAGGGAAATTCAAATTTGCTACCAAGCTCCTGAATCAGAGAAGAAGTAAACATGTCTAAAAATAGAAGATAAAATCGTCTTAAAAAAGAATAAATAAAATAAAATACATTTAAATAAGTTCAATAACTTAAGTCAAAGCAAAATGAAGTGATTTTATATACAATGATCCCTATATACATATGGGTATATTGCACCTGAGTTAAGGATACATGGTAAGACAGTGTACCACAGTTATACAGTGGCATTGTACAGCTTGACTGCAACAGGTAGGAATGATTTCCTGTGTCTCTCAGTTGTGCAGCGTGGAAGAATCAGCTGTTTCCTGAACGTGCTCCTGTGGCTGATCAGCTCCTCATGTAGAGAGTGGGAAGGACAGTCTAAGATTGTTTTTATTTTGGACAGTGTCCTCTTCTCCAACACCACTGTCAGAGAGTCCAGTCCCATGCCTACAACATGGCCGGCCTTCCTGATGATCTTATTGAGTCTGTTAGTGTCCTTCACCTTCCATCCGCTGCCCCAGCAGACGACAGCGTACAGGATGGTGCTGGCCACCACAGACTCATAGAACATCCGCAGCATCATTCGGCAGATGGTGAAGGACCTCAGCCTTCTTAGAAAAAAGAGATGGCTCTGGCCCTTTATGTATACTGTGTCCACGTTTTGGGACCAGTCCAGTTTATTATCCAAGTACACCCCCAGGTACTTATATTCCTCCACCACGTACACACTGACCCCTTGGATGTTAACAGGGCTCACGGGAGCCCTGATTCTCTTCAGATCGACCACCAGTTCTTTCATCTTCATCACGTTGAGCTGTAGGTGGTTCCTCCTGCTCCACGTGACAAAGTTGTCCACCACCATCCTGTACTCGCTCTCATCACCACCAGTAATATGTCCAACCACTGCAGAGTCATCAGAAAATTTCTGGAGATGGCAGGTCTCTGTGCAGTAGTTGAAATCAGTGGTGTAGAGTGAAAAGGAAAGGAGAAAGGACAGTCCCTTGCAGAGCCCCGGTGTTGCTGATCACACTGTCCGACACACAGCACTGCAAGCGCAAGTACTGTGGTCTGCCAGTCAAATAATCCACAATCCAGGACACCAGTGGGGCATCCACCTGCATCACTGTTAACTTCTCACCCAGCAGAGCTGGCCGGATGGTGTCAAAAGCACTGGAGCAGGGGCTTCAAAGTTTGGGAGAATAGCAGGGTACAAATAATTTACAGCAGGGTGCAAAATGGTAAAATGTCTGCCAGCGGCAGACATAATGCACACAAAGTGTGCAGGGATAGATAGATAGATAGATAGATAGATAGATAGATAGATAGATAGATAGATAGATAGATAGATAGATATGCAAGTACGAATTTTTCATGGGGTGGGATGGTTTGGAACAGGCCATCTAAAATTGGGATAACATTTACCCGGGACAGGTATTTGAGGCGGGTCGTCTAGCTTAAGCTTGATTAGCGTTGTTACGCACGCCAGTGTTTCCCACATAAATTTTGGAGACTATGGGGGCAAGCCATGGGGGAGGCGCGGAGGTTGTTTAAAATTGAGTGATATGTTAAATATTAAGTTATTACTGGAAAAACTATTGATTAAAAAAACAGACACTGAGAAATGGTCCTATAAGCAACTTTACCAATATAAAAGATTACCAGGACTACAAAAATGCAGAAAAATAGGCTTTACTTATCCAAATGCTCCTGTTGGTTCAAAAGTTAAAGTGCATAGAACCTCACAGCACAACATGAAGTTACCTTAAAATATAATATAAATGCCTCAGCTTTCATGTAAGAAAAAAAAACTATTAATACTAGTACTGTGTGCAGGCAGTCTCTCCTGAAGACTAAATTAAACAATAATTATAAACTAATAAAATAAATGGCTCAGGCTTCATAGAAGAAAAAAAAACAATTTGAACAGAATCTCACAGTATGATGCTGAAGCTGCCTAAACAATGGAGAATAAAATACCATTTTGGCAAAAACGTTGGCATCCATTAATTTATTGTATTAAGTAAAAAAATATGTTGCCAGATACTGCTGACGTTTTACAGCCCAAAATATGTTCAAAACCCGCCAAAATGCACTTAAAACCGCCCAAATTGGGCGGTAAACCGCCCAATCTGGCAACACAGGTGGCAGTAATGGCTGCACTCATGTTGAGGATGTAAACACAGTTGACGCGGCAATGGACATACATGACATAGTGGATGTAATTTACATTCACAACTTTTTTTGCTGTCAGAAATATTTAATATTAAATTTTGTGACTCGACTGACAATTGCCGGCGGCATAACAAGCCATAGCCGGCGATTTGCCGCCGGTGACCGGCTACTTTTGAGACCGCTGCTGGAGAAATCAAAAAACATGATCCTCACAGTGCTGGCTGGCTTGTCCAGGTGGTCATAGACTTTGTTGAGCAGGTAGATGATTGTATGGTATCCTCTACTCCAAGACAGTGCTGGTAGGTGAACTCAAGGGGGTCAAGAAGTGGTTGGACCATAGGCCGGATCTGCTCCAGGATGAGTCCACACAGCCTGATAATATTCATGATGCATTTTTTATTTAATTGATTGAAATCATCATGAATTTGAATCATGATTTATCATCACGCGATATGTCATTACATGCTTGGTTATCCTGTCATATGTATTCAGAGATGTGATAACCAGTACCTAAAGCAAACAACTGGTGGATCGGATATCTGAGAAAACATATCTAATAATATCAGATCCTATAACAGATCCAGCAAAGATTGGAACTGGATTTGGAAAAGAAATGTATTTTCGGAACATGAAATATTTATGCGAGTATAAAGAGACTTGTCTGCTTTGTTTTAAGTTATGATTTATTTTATTACATTTATACTGTATTCTATTGATAATGTAAGTGATTATATGTGAAAGAGTTTAACTGGGGAGTGTATCTTAAAAAAAAAACTTTTAAACGGTAGTAGTTTTAAACAAAACCATATCAGGTATTGGTGTTGGTTATTTAATAATAATGTTTCTTTCACGCAGATGTTTTGAGCAAGCTGAGATATCCCCCTCGTCTCTCACAAATAAATGAAAATCTGTTCAGGAGCAAATGTGCTGACTCGTTAATGGTGATTTGCATCTGATCTCATTAAGAAATTGTTTATAAAAGCAAACGCAACATTTAATTTGGGGAGAGATCTCAGAAGTGGTGCAGAGTGCAAGCAAGTGATGGTTAATTGATTGGGTAATTTCATCCAGCCATACGGCTCAGAACGAGGAGAGGAGGAGAAGGATCCACAGAGGAAGAGTGAATATCCATTTTAGAGAATGTGCAGGTGTATTTCTAAAGCATCTTTTTCAGTTTGTGGACCTGCTTATTTTATTAATGGAACGACGCAGTAGTAAATTGAATTTAAGACATTGTCCCCTCTAATCGCTCTTGTTTACTCTTCTAAAACTAAAACAATCAATGTCTAAAACATTTTGTCTAATTTGTTCCTCAAACCACATCCAATTCTTGGTTGGATCTCTAAACATTACCTAAACGTCATCATGAAGCAACACACTGGAAGGTGATTGAGGTGGCTATCTTGAACAAATAGAAGCACTTTTTTCTTTATTTTGGTATAATCCCACGGGGTGGCACGGTGGTGTAGTGGTTAGCGCTATCGCCTCACAGCAAGAAGGTCCGGGTTCGAGCCCCGTGGCCGGCGAGGGCCTTTCTGTGCGGAGTTTGCATGTTCTCCCCGTGTCCGTGTGGGTTTCCTCCAGGTGCCCCGGTTTCCCCCACAGTCCAAAGACATGCAGGTTAGGTTAACTGGTGACTCTAAATTGAGCGTAGGTGTGAATGTGAGTGTGAATGGTTGTCTGTGTCTATGTGTCAGCCCTGTGATGACCTGGCGACTTGTCCAGGGTGAACCCCACCTTTCGCCCATAGTCAGCTGGGATAGGCTCCAGCTCGCCTGCGACCCTGTAGAACAGGATAAAGCGGCTAGAGGTAATGAGATGATCCCGCCCCCTAGGCCACACCTCCTGAAATTTAAAGTCTGTTCCATTTGAAGTGTTTGCTTAAGGATGAACTCACAGTATCATTTGAAGCATTAATATTGGGAAATAATTTGGTGAAATAGGAGCCCTTTAATTGTGTGAAAAGAATACATTTAGTCTGCAAGGATTAAAACAATGGTGCAAATTGGACTTTAATAGCTATAACTTTCCTTTAACGTGTTTAGAAAAATGCATAAAAATTGACACAGTAACATTTCCTCTCAGGAGATGTTTATATAACATTTAAGGAAGGAGTCTCCAGTGTCAGCACTTTGTAACATTCAGAGGTGAAGCTGTAATTAAGTTTTCTGACATCTTCAAGACAGATAAGTTCATGTTTTGTAGTTTCTTGGTTTAAAAAAAAAGCGCAGGCTTGTGATGGAATGGCATTTACAACCCCAATTCCAAAAAAGTTGTGAGGCTGTGTAACACATCAATAAAAACAGAATGTGAAGATTTGCAAATCATGGAAACCCAATACTGTATTTCATTGAAAATAGTACAAAGACAACATATCAAATGTTGAAACTGAGAAATTTTATTGTTTTGAAAAATATCTGCTCTTTTTGAATTTGATGTCAGCAACATGTTTCAAAAAAGTTGGAACAGGGGTGTGTTTACCACTGTGCTGCATCATCTCTACTTTTAACAACACTCTGTAAACATTTGGGAACTGAGGAGATCAATTGCTGTAGTTTTGAAAGAGAAATGTTGTCCCATTCTTTCCTGATATACAATTTCAGTTTCTCAGCAGTTTGGGGTCTCCTTTGCCGTATTTTGCACTTCATAACAGGGCTTTGAACCAGAATTTTTTTCCTATTGGTTCGTTCCGAACAGAAACGGAATTTTAACGTTTCCGGTTTTGGGTTCCACCATTAAATAGACGTTCCCGAACCGGTTAGAACAAAAAAATTTCGTTCCCGGAACGGTTAATTACGTTCCCTGTCAGCTGTTTAACAAATGGCTATAAAATTATGTCTCTGTCTCATCCAG
Source organism: Neoarius graeffei (assembly GCF_027579695.1). Classification (NCBI taxonomy): domain Eukaryota; kingdom Metazoa; phylum Chordata; class Actinopteri; order Siluriformes; family Ariidae; genus Neoarius; species Neoarius graeffei. The sequence goes on along the minus strand of NC_083575.1, from coordinate 91,715,175 downwards.
CTTAAGCCAAATGTAGGCTAATTCTATTACAACCTTCATTAAATAAGACAAGAAATAATTCAAAACAATTATTATTTCAAATGTTGGAGATTTGGATTCTCAGTATGTCTTCCCATCTACACAAACAGAAAAAGTGCCAAAAATGAAAGATAATTCGTTTAGTGTGTTACCAAAGGCTAGTCAGGCCCTATAGAGGGCTACCGCATGACGTCACCGCGCCGCGAGATTTTGTTAGGCCCCATATTGGAAGACCAAGTACACATCTATGCAAGTACATACATACATAAAACAAACTACACCTGAAATGTAGCCAGGGCCGGTTCTGCCCTAATCTGGACCCGGGTGCAACATCGCGCAACCACCCCCCCACCCAAAAAAAAAAACACCAGTCTAAATCAGGACAACCATCACATAACTATAAACATTTTATATCAACTATTTTAACTAAATGGGCTATAATAAATAAGCCTGCAGGCAGCCACGGCGGGCTGCCTCAGGAAAGTAACCATTCAATGACACAACTGAAAGCCTGCAGCCACGGCGGGCTGCCTCAGAAAAGTAACCATTTGTCCTACCTTAAAACTCGTTTTGCATTTTCTGCCTCCTTTTTTGTATTTTCGACCCTCCGTTTATTTTCTTTCCTTTTCTGAAAACCCAATTTGTGTCCAGACATTTTGTTCTGCTACCAACGAACTAACTCGTCAGGTCTCGTCTCTCGAGCCCGCGATGATTCCCGTGGGAAGGGCAACAACTGATACATTTTTACAAACAGCCAATAGGGAGGTTGCAACGTTCAGGCTCTTCTTTGCTCAGACACTCAGTAATGCACTTACTCACTTATCACGTGGAGACGTGATAGTAGTCCACCTTCCCGCTCTCCCCATTCGGTCAGCAAACGTCACACAGGAAGTGAATCCCAGCGGGTCATAGAAACTTGCGCAGGAGAAGAATGACTTTTTTATTTGTAGGCTACGGAAACTTTGAGGAACGAAATAAAAACTGGTATTAACCGGTTACCATTATTTTTAATAAGCGTTTCTGTTCTGGAACATAAAAAATAATAAAGTTTCTGGTTTCATTTCTGTTCCATGTGAAATAGAAAAAGTTCCCGGTTTTCGTTTTCGTTCCTTGAACCGGTTCAAAGCCCTGCTTCATAATGCACCAAATGTTTTAAATGGGAGACAGGTCTGGACTGCAGGCAGGCCAGTTTAGCACCCAGACTCTTTTACTACAGAGCCATGCAGTTTTAATATGTGCAGTAAACAGTTTGGCATTGTCTTGCTGAAAGAAGGAAGGCCTTCCCTGCAAAAGATTTTGTCTGGACAGCAGCATATTGCTCTGAAACGTGTATATATCATTCAGCATTAATGATGCCCCTTCCCAGATGTACAAGCTCCCCATGTCATGTGCACTAATGCACCCTCATACCGTCACAGACGCTGGCTTTTGAACTGTGCACTGATAACAAGCTGGATGGTCCCTCTCCTCTTTAGCCTGGAGGACATGGTGTCCATCATTTCTAAAAAGAATTTCTACTTCTGATTCGTCAGACCTCAGGACAGTTTTCCACTTCGCCTCAGTCCATCATAAAAGAGCTCGGGCCCAGAGAAGGGGGTGGGGTTTGTGGATATTGTTTATATGTGGGTTTAATTGCATTTGTGGATGCAGGAATTAAGTGTTTTCAGAGACGATGGTTTTCTGAAGTGTTCCTGAGCCCATACAGTGATTTCCACTACAGACATGTGTCTGCTTTTAATGCAGTGTCTCCTGAAGGCCTGAAGATCACAGGCATCTAATGTCAGTTTTCAGCCTTGTCTCTTGCATACAGAGATTTCTCCAGATTCTCTGAATCTTTTAATGATATTATGGACCATAGATGATGTGATCCCCAAATTCTTTGCAGTTTTACATTGAGGAACGTTATTCTTAAATTGTTGCACTGTTTGCCCACACAGTCTTTCACAGAGCGGTGAACCCCTCCCCATCTTTACTTCTGAGAGACTCCGCCTCTCTGGGATGCTCTTTTTATATCCAATCATCTTACTGAACTGCTGACAATTAACCAAATTAGTTTTTGGGGTGTTTTTTTTCCCCACATTACGCAACTTTTTCAGTCTTTTGTTGCCCCTGTCCCAACTTTTCTGAAACGTGTTGCTGACATCAAATTCAATATGAGCATATATTTTTCAGAAACAATAAAATGTGCTCAGTTTCAACATTTGATATGTTGTCTTTGTACTATTTTCAGTGAAATGTAGGGTTTCCATGATTAGCAAATCTTCCAGTTCTGATTTCATTGATGTGTTACACATCATCCCAACTTTTTTTGAATTGGGGTTGTATAACTAAGACCACATAAGAGAGAACAGGAACAAACTTGTTTTGCAGATGTTTCACAACATTAATTGTAACTATAAATGGATAAAAGTATCTCTTTAATAATAAAAAAGAAAGTAGTCCTTTGCTAATTCCTGTAGTATTAGAGGAATAAAACACTTCAAGGACATTATTGGAAAGAAATCAACTCTGGTGTTGTAAAGTTGAATTGTTAATTAGCTTGTCTTGTTATATCTGTGGAGTTGCTTCTCAAATCACATTTCTGCAGAACTTGACCGAACTGTAACCAAGCATAGATGGGGATCAGCTCAAACCTGGTTTTGGTGATGGATTCAGCCATTTTGGATCCCATTTGTCTTTTATCTCTTGGTGAAGCACCAGCTGTGCATCATGGAGTCTTGATGCGATCCCTGTAATCCCACCCACAGCTCATGTTCATGTCCGTATTGTGGGCTAATTGACATCAAATCACCAAAATGAGTCCAGTGAGCCAGGCTGGATGTCTGGCTGTAAATGTCAAGTGTCTAACGGTAAGCGAGAGCACATGAGAATGAACAGTGTGAGAGCAGTTCATTTTCCTTAGTCCTCTGAGGGACATGGCGGTGTTTCAGGAGACCTGTAGAGTAGAGGGGTGAGAGGGCACAATTTGAAAGACTATCAAAGGAATAATAAATATTTAATAATTAAAATTTAAGATAATTTAATCTACATGATAACTCACTTACTCACGGCAGCCTCAGCCGAGTCGCACGCCTGGAGCCCCAATCCTGTCAATCAGCCATGCAGCTGGCTAGCTCAGCAGTACTGGCAGCGCCCACGTCCCTTTTCAGGGTGTCTATGAAGGTTGTGGGGGGACGGCCTTGACTTCTGCAACCGTGGAGAGGCTCCCACAGCACAAGCTCACCAGCAGACAGATTCTTGTGCCTGAAACAGTGGCCTGCAAGCCCAAGTCTGCTCCAGGCCACCTTGTCAGAAATTCTGGGGAGGGTACCTTATGAATCTTCATTTGGTACATAGCTCTGCCAGCTGATGTGCAGGGCCGAACATAACATTTGACTGTAGGAGCCATCAAGGTATCTTTCTAAGGTAGAGGTAAGGGACCAGCATTTGCATCCATACAGGAGGACAGACTTGACAGTGGCCACAAAGAGCCTACGCTTCAGCTCACGAGAAACACTTGATTTCCAGATCTTACTCATATCATTCGCCCGTAGTCAGCTGGGATAGGCTCCAGCTTGCCTGCGACCCTGTAGAAGGATAAAGCGGCTAGAGATAATGAGATGAGATGAGACTCATATCATTCAGTGCCTGCCAGGCTAGTGCCCTGCGGAATTTGATATTGCTTAGTTGAATTAACCCATGTGCCTAGATACTTAAAATCAGTGGCGGCTGGTAGTCTTTCAAACGGGAGGCTGGTCGGTTACGATATTTCCAGATTTTAAAAGAAAAAAAAACATCAATTTTGCCCATACTCTTGCCTCTGATCTGGCTGATTGTTGGCAGCGTCACAAACTGTGAAATAACAGGTTCTTTTGGCCCTTTAGCTTACTGTCCAATATACATGATGGTGGTGTTGGGGGGGGGTATATTTTCACATTTTATATTTTAAAATTGTGGCATGTTGTTTAAAAATTGATCATTATTGAAAGCAGCTCTTTGTCACGAACCTCAGCAGTAGAGCTGGGTGCCACACATTTCATTCAATGACACTTTCCCTATATTTTACTTATTTTGACTGAGAAATGTTTTATTGACAATTTTGATAACCCTTCACTTTTAATCCAGGTCTGTAGTGTGAAATGTTCTCGGCTGTGTTTTTGTTTAAAAATGTTTTCCAAATTGTAGCTGTGTTTAATTCATATCCAGAAAAATATATATTCCAATATAATATACTCAGCATAAACATTTTAAATAGATTCTATATTTTTGGTCCATCCATGACATATTACTAAAGTAGCCTATTTACTGTTGTTGATGTGGGTCACTTGCTGTTAGCCAATTCACTTTCTCGTACCAGGAGAGCTGAAAGGAACGAGTATTATTCCCGACCTTTTTCACCAAGTCAGTTTGAGGCATTGGTCTATCCTGCTCTTTAATTTTAATTTTTTCCTCGAAAGGAAGACTGGCAAATGGCTTTGCCAAAATTAAATCAGCAATGCTTGGCATCCGTGCGCAGCTTTCTTGCTAGCTGACTAGCCCCCTCAAGTTCAAGTTCAGTCACTCAAATAAACGAAATTTCTGGAACTAAGATAGCAAACTTGACAACACTATATTTACACTTTATTTACAATGAAAATATATACAAACTAAAAAAGCTGGTAGAAACCGTATGTAATGAATGAAATCGAAATGTAAGCTGATCTCTTACAATACAGCACTTGCGAATCCGCATGGGACTGAACTGATGTTGCCAGATACTGCTGACGTTATCCAGCCCAAAATATGTTCAAAACCCGCCAATATGCACTTAAAACCGCTCAATTGAGTGGGAAACCCCCAATCTGGCAACACTGTACCGCTGCCTGTCTATAGTTGAAACGAGCTGTCAATCAAAGAAAATATCCGGCCACTTTCACCAATCACCAGTCTCCTCGCGGAAACTGCCATGTCCCTCCCATGTGAGGCTCGGAGTCCGTGGGCGGGCGTTTTCGCAGTATTTGTCCAATAACCGTCTTGCATTTTGAGATTGAAAAGCGCAGAGCTCCCAAATGCCACTGAAGTCCACTGAGGCTGGGAGTCCGTGGGAGTCCGTAGGCGGGCATTTTCGCAGTATTTGTCCAATAATCGTCTTGCATTTTGAGATTGAAAAGCGCAGAGCTCCCAATGCCATTGAAGCCCACTGAGGCTGCGCTGCATCGCGCTGTCACGAGGGGGAGAAACTCACGCACACATTAAAGTTATAAGGGCATTTTTAGAGGAGGCTGAGCCTCCCTCGTTGTCTTAGAGCAATTGCCCGTGCTTAAAATCGTCTACTTCATCAAGCACCATCCCATCGCTTGTGGAGAGAGGTGCTGGAGATGTAACATTGCAAGACATGAACTTGGTCTTCTTGTCATTTAGAACAAGCCCAATGCGATTACACTCTTTCTCAATGCTAGCTAACAATGTCTGTGCCTGTTGGACATCATTAGATAGCAGCGTGATGTCATCAGCAAAGTCCAAGTCTGTGATTACCTTTATGGATTTCTATAAGAGCGTCTAGGCATTAACATAAACCCGAGACTGGATACTCTGCCACAAATAGCCTTCCAAAGTGCATAATCAAGCACTATCACAAAAAGAAAAGGGGCAAGAGTATCTCCCTGCAGCACGCCCACAGTGATTTCAAATTCCTCGATGTCACTGGTTTGGGGTCACAACCTTTGCTCAGGTACCTGTGTACATCGCTTTGCTCACCCTTAATAGCCTCAATGGAATGGCATAGGCCTTGAGGATCTTGATCATTTTTCCTTAATGGATAAACTCAAAGGCCTTCTTGAAGTCCAGAAATGTAAGCACGACAGATAGGTTGTTCTTTTGGGCCTCCTCTAGGATTCTCCACAGAGCCAAAATGTGGCTAACTGTCATCCTGTTTTCCCAGAATCCATTTTGGTTGTCCCGAAGATAATGTGATAATATTATCATATAATATTATCGGATAACATACAACCCCAATTCCAAAAAAGTTGGGACAAAGTACAAATTGTAAATAAAAACGGAATGCAATGATGTGGAAGTTTCAAAATTCCATATTTTATTCAGAATAGAACATAGATGACATATCAAATGTTTAAACTGAGAAAATGTATCATTTAAAGAGAAAAATTAGGTGATTTAAAATTTCATGACAACAACACATCTCAAAAAAGCTGAGACAAGGCCATGTTTACCACTGTGAGACATCCCCTTTTCTCTTTACAACAGTCTGTAAACGTCTGGGGACTGAGGAGACAAGTTGCTCAAGTTTAGGGATAGGAATGTTAACCCATTCTTGTCTAATGTAGGATTCTAGTTGCTCAACTGTCTTAGGTCTTTTTTGTCGTATCTTCCATTTTATGATGCACCAAATGTTTTCTATGGGTGAAAGATCTGGACTGCAGGCTGGCCAGTTCAGCACCCGGACCCTTCTTCTACGCAGCCATGATGCTGTAATTGATGAAGTATGTGGTTTGGCATTGTCATGTTGGAAAATGCAAGGTCTTCCCTGAAAGAGACGTCGTCTGGATGGGAGCATATGTTGCTCTAGAACCTGGATATACCTTTCAGCATTGATGGTGTCTTTCCAGATGTGTAAGCTGCCCATGCCACACGCACTAATGCAATCCCATACCATCAGAGATGCAGGCTTCTGAACTGAGTGCTGATAACAACTCAGGTCGTCCTTCTCCTCTTTAGTCCGAATGACACGGCGTCCCTGATTTCCATAAAGAACTTCAAATTTTGATTTGTCTGACCACAGAACAGTTTTCCACTTTGCCACAGTCCATTTTAAATGAGCCTTGGCCCAGAGAAGACGTCTGCGCTTCTTGATCATGTTTAGATACGGCTTCTTCTTTGAACTATAGAGTTTTAGCTGGCAACAGCGGATGGCACGCTGAATTGTGTTCACAGATAATGTTCTCTGGAAATATTCCTGAGCCCATTTTGTGATTTCCAATACAGAAGCATGCCTGTATGTGACGCAGTGCCGTCTAAGGGCCCGAAGATCACGGGCACCCAGTATGGTTTTCCGGCCTTGACCCTTATGCACAGAGATTCTTCCAGATTCTCTGATTCTTTTGATGATATTATGCACTGTAGATGATGATATGTTCAAACTCTTTGCAATTTTACACTGTCGAACTCTTTTTCTGATATTGCTGCACTATTTGTCGGCGCAGAATTAGGGGGATTGGCGATCCTCTTCCCATCTTTACTTCTGAGAGCCGCAGCCACTCCAAGATGCTCTTTTTATACCCGGTCATGTTAATGACCTATTGCCAATTGACCTAATGAGTTGCAATTTGGTCCTCCAGCTGTTCCTTTTTTGTACCTTTAACTTTTCCAGCCTCTTATTGCCCCTGTCCCAACTTTTTTGAGATGTGTTGCTGTCATGAAATTTCAAATGAGCCAATATTTGGCATGAAATTTCAAAATGTCTCACTTTCAACATTTGATATGTTGTCTATGTTCTATTGTGAATACAATATCAGTTTTTGAGATTTGTAAATTATTGCATTCCATTTTTATTTACAATTTGTACTTTGTCCCAACTTTTTTGGAATCGGGGTTGTATGTAGCACCCTGCCCTATGAACTGAGGAATCATCTTAACTATTAGGGCGGGCTCTGGGTTCTTAATTTTGTTTGTGTGTGGTGCCGTATTAACCTTAATAAAATGCAACTAATGAGAAGACTCTCTTTTTTCTTCTTTTCAGAAATAAGGTAAGTGCATAAGTTATTTGGTGCCTCCACTTAGTAGAACTTAAAATTAAATATAATGTAAAATCCTACTAAGAATAAACAGAAATTTCTCCAAGTTTAACTTGTCTTTTTTATATGAATAAAGTAATAAACACAAAGCAAATTATTTCGCATAAGGTACATGTTGACAATATTTTTCTTACAGGAAAATACTCTCCATATCAGTACCACTTATTATTCCCTGAATGCAATACTCTTTTCACAGTTAACATAAACCCTTGTGTGCACACAACCCAAAAAACAAACGGTTCAGGCCTGAATCGTGGCTTGTGAGCGGTGAGGTCTTAAACCAGGTGACCGCTTCACTTAAACAAGCGAAATAAAATGCAATGAGTCGATCCGGTGTATTTGTAACTGTTTGTACTCACAGTCTGTCCTCAGTCAGTTTGTATGCTGCTTGTCAGGAATGGGGATGAATGTTGTGAATGAATGAGGAGGGAGAGAGGAAAGAAAAACCCAGGGACTGCTGACTGGTCATGCCCGCTGCCACGAGCCGCCGCTCGCCGTCGAGGGTAAACAAAAAAAAGGTCCAAGATGTGTGTCCTGGTCTGGATTCCCTGGCGAGCGTATACACACGGCTCTAAATCATTCATATTCATAGTCTCTGTGCAATTCTGCGAGCTCCTTCTGAGTTCACATAGCATACTTCAGTACACACATTAAACACATAGAGTAACGTTAGGCTACTACATTCAAATGTGTGTAAAATCACTACTAGCATGTTAGCATGAGCTAGACGCTCATCACATTTAGCATTCATCATCACAAACAGTAGTAAAACAGTCCGTATTTACCACAAACATACATAAACAACATTTACCTTCAGTACACCTTAGTATGCCCTGTTCTGCTGGTAAACTCTGCATTTAACACTGGAAATGAAGGCAATACTCGGCACGATAGCACACGCTACATCGCATGCGTCTTTCCCGCTCGTTTGTATCCCGTCTCTCTCTGTGGTTGTTCCCTGTAAGTCCCAGATGTCCCCACCCCCTTAGCCTGTTTGATTGGATGAGAGGTTTTCATAACTAATGGAAACCGAGCAAACTGACAGATAGAATAAGGATATGTTACAAAATGAGTACATCAGATGACTATACACTGTAATAAACAACATTGCTTATTAACATATAATTCTCACATGTAATATCATCAACCATAGTTATTTTTAACCTTTTGTATGAAACATGAACTGACATGGATTTTATGTAATTATCTCAATCACAAAGAAATGCATTTTAATGAAATTAACTTATAAACAGAACTTATTTATTACTTATTTATCTTTGTAGATGTTTTTTTTTTTTTTTTTAATCTAGACAGGGCTACACCTATTATCAGATAACATGATATGTCTAATTTAAAATGTACAGAAACAAAACAAAACAGATTTCTAGCTACAAAGCTCTTATTTATAAATGAGAGAGAGGAATAAGAGAGGCTGGTGAGGAACTGGATGTTTATAGCTGCAATAATGTAAAGAACAGGATCTAACTTGTTTAACAGATGACAGTTAATGTAACTCTAAACTGATTACATTTACAATGTGACATTTCATTAATATTCAACAATTATTTGCTGAAGAAGAAGTGAATATTGGTGAATAATAACTAAGATGAAGTCGAGGTTATTATTAACTACTTATTAATTGGGTGTGAGGTCTTTATGGGAAAATATCCATAGAAAAAGGCCTCAGTCTGACATTTTCCCGTAAAGATTGAGCAATCAAGGTTAATAAGGAGTTTATTATGTGGCTTTTTTATTTCTAAGATTAAAACAGACAGTCATTATAATGAGGCATGACACTGCTTTCAAGTAAAGTAGTTGAGTCACGCATGCAGAATAAACGGTGAGCGGTTTCAAAACTGAATTTCTGTTAGCAGTTAGTAGTTTCTGAATGCTCTTCATTGCATATTTCTTGAATAACTCACTGACTGTTTTTTGCCTTTTGTGTTTTTTTTATTTCCAATTAATCTTTTGTTGTCATTTTTTTTTTTTTTTTTTTTTTGCAACATTAAAAGCCGGTGCCTTGGAAAGAAAGTCAGTAATCACCCACAGGCATTAAGGGAAAATACTGCCTAACAAGGAACCAATCAGAGTGCACAATTTTACCGGAAGTAGCTCGTACCATATGAGCCCGAGATGGATTATTGTTTTAGTATAAATACACAGGTGATTATTTTTAAAAATAATAAATATCATATTGGGGTGGTATGGTGGTGGTTAGCACTATCGCCTCACAGCAAGAAGGTCCTGAGTTCGAGCCCAGTGGCCGGCGAGGGCCTTTCTGTGTGGAGTTTGCATGTTCTCCCCATGTCCGCGTGGGTTTCCTCCGGGTGCTCTGGTTTCCCCCACAGTCCAAAGACATGCAGGTTAGGTTAACTGGTGGCTCTAAATTGACCGTAGGTGTGAATGGTCGTCTGTGTCTATGTGTCAGCTCTGTGATGACCTGGCGACTTATCCAGGGTGTACCCCGCCTTTCGCCTGTAGTCAGCTGGGATAGGCTCCAGCTTGCCTATAGAAAATAACAGCATACATCTCATCTCATTATCTCTAGCCGCTTTATCCTGTTCTACAGGGTCGCAGGCAAGCTGGAGCCTATCCCAGCTGACTACGGGCAAAAGGCGGGGTACACCCTGGACAAGTCGCCAGGTCATCATAGGGCTGACACATAGACACAGACAACCATTCACACCTACGGTCAATTTAGAGTCACCAGTTAACCTAACCTGCATGTCTTTGGACTGTGGGGGAAACCGGAGCAAACCCACGCGGACAACATGCAAACTCCACACAGAAAGGCCCTCACCGGCCACGGGGCTCAAACCTGGACCTTCTTGCTGTGAGGCGACAGCGCTAACCACTACACCACCGTGCCACCTAACAGCATGCAAATACATTTAAAAGGCCACTCCAGCCATTCTTCTGTAGTAAGAAAATTCATTTTAGCATTATTTATTTCCTCTGTGCCTTGCTGTAATAGAAAAAAATAAAGGTGTTTGACTAATATAGGCCCTGTCCACACGGCAACGGATTCAGGTGAATCTGATAAAATTGTTTATTGTTTCGGCCTGGCGTCCACACGGCACCGGCGTTTTGGGTGCCCCAAAACAAACTCTTTTGAGAACGGGTTCCAGAGTGGAAAGATCTGGCAACGGTGCCGTTGCGAAATCGTCTGGATGAGTAGAACAGATTTGTTTATGATGACGTCACAACCACATGACTGTCAGTGCTTCACGCCGGGTAGAAGTGTAACGAACTCGATGCGAGTTGTCAACAAATCCTATAGCTTGGTTCATGAAATGCGCTTACAAAATATTTTCACTGTGAATATTTATTGTGTAATGGTGCAAAGTGAGAGAGAGAGAGAGAGAGAGACTCTGCCCTTAGGGCAGAGTCAATCCCACCAGCAAAAATAGGGGAAAAAAGGAGCGATCTCACCTCTTCAGATGTTGGTTTAAGTCCTACAATACATTCCTCAAAAAGGGCATAGAAGAACAAATTAATCCATCAACGTGTAGCATTCAATTTATTCCAGACCATTAAAGATGCTGCCTTCCGCGTAGAATCATATGTCATCCTCGCCGCCATATTGGATGGGGCAAAGCGGAGAATAAAGATGCCTCATTCATGTGCTGCATTTAACTGTACCAACAGGTTTACCATCCAGACGAGACCACATGGGATTACCTTTCACAGGTGAGACTGGAAAAATACTTTTCATTGTATTTGGTCATTATAACGTAACTTTACGAACAGATTTTCCTGACTTTGTGGCTAATATGAAGTCTCGCGCATAATAGTTTATGCGCATGCGTCCTTACTTCTTCTATTGTCCTGGTGTCTCCGATGTGACCGTCTTACAGCGCACCTAGAGGTGTGGCATGTGTATTGCATCATTTTCAGCAAGCGTTGCGTTTCCATATGTACCTGATATTTTACTGATCCATTGCCCATGTGGACGCGATATTTTTTTAATAACATCTCGTTGCCGTTGTCGTGTGGATGTAGCCATAGCAAATGTGACTATTGTAAAAAGTTTAACTGTTCTTGATGCAGCCCTATTCATAACAAGCAGTTACACCATTCTTTCATGGAAATTGGCCTTTCATGGAAATTTTAAGTGTGCCAGTAAGAGAAGCTGAACGGTGCTTCATTGCAGCCTGCCAGTGAAATTCAGTGGATAAATTTCAGTTCAGCAAAGTGTACGCTTATAAGCTTTAATATAGAAGTGCCCTTCAACCCCAGGGGCATTTTAAAGCAGAGGGTATCTTTCAGCTTCTCTCGTTTTCAGCTAGGAGAGAGAACAAATATGCTTCTGCCCTGGTGAGCCAAGTTTCCAGGTCAGGTGTGCTCACTCAACGTGAGGCGAATTTGAGATGAGTCGACATGGTTGGGAGTTTTACTCTCTGCTGCTCAGTCAGTATCAGTGTGAAAAGAGATAACACTCAAGAGAACAAGCTTTCGAAGTCACACTCTCCCTTCTGGAAGTTGTATCAATGAAAATCCGTTGACTCTCCTTCAGATTTTGGATAAATCACTTTTTCTCTTACACTGCAATAATGGTTTTGACCATTAATAACCACCACATGATCTGAAACTTCAAAGAAGTTTTAATTTTGAAGCTCGTCCATGGAATCATTATCTAATCAGCCAATCATCTGACAGCAGCATAATGCATAAGATCATTCATTCATGATATACAGGTCAAAAAAAATCATTCAGTTAATGTTCACATCAAACATCAGAATAGGAGAAAAATTCTCGGTGATCAGAGTATCTTTGACCGTAGCATGATTGCTGGGATAAGAACATCTGGACATTGTCATCTCCCTAGGGGACATCTTGAGGTCACCTTCACCCAGTCTGAAGAACCTTGGGGTTGTGGTCGATGACAAACTCTCCTCCTTAGCGAACATCGCTGCAGTGACCCGAACATGTAGCTTCATCCTTTACAACATCCGAAGGATCCGCCCTTTTCTTACCACCTACTCTACTCAGCTCCTGGTCCAAGCACTGATCCTCTCCCACTTGGACTACTGCAACTCTCTCCTTGCTGGCCTTCCAGCTTCTGCCGTCAGACCCCTGCAGCTTATCCAGTCCCCTGCAGCCCACCTGATCTACAACCTTTCTTGTCCTTTCCATGTCACCCCTCTGCTTGCCGAGCTGCACTGGCTACCAATTGCAACACGCATCAAATTTAATACATTGGTGCTAGCTTACCAGGCTGTCAAGGGGTTAGGACCAGCATACCTCCAGAGTCGGAGCCACCCTTGCACACCAGCCAGATTCTGACACTCTGTTACTACTGATTGCCTGGCCCCTCCTCCTCTCTGTTCCTGCCCAGCTTACTCAAGACTGCTGTATGTCTTGGCTCCCCGTTGGTGGAATGAACTTCCCACTGAGGTCAGAACTGCCGACTCTCTGACCACCTTCAAGCGCAGACTGAAGACTCACCTCTTCAGGCTGCACCTCTCCCCTTCTTCCCTGCCCCCTGTGTAACTTTGTTTCGGTCTTGACCAACCCAGGCTGTGTATGGTCTAGCCTGGGGTTCGCAGTTGAGTGCTCTACTTTAGTTGTACTTTATATTGTTGGTTTGTTTCCTTGGCTGTTTGAGTATTGGTACTTCAACAGAATATTACACTAGGTATTGCTGTCACTTGTTCAGTTGGCATTAGAACTTTCTTGTCTAGAAGTTCAGCACTTTATGTACCTGACTTTTGCACTCATTGTACGTCGCTCCAGATAAGAGCATCTGCTAAATGCCATATAATGTAATGTAATGTAATAAGAAGAAATTCCTGGAATTGTCTCACAGAATGATATGAAAAACAAAAATGAAATCTACTAATCAGCAGTTCAGCAGGCAGATAAAACTCCTTGTTGTCAAATGAAAGAAGGCTGGCAAGAAGGCAACAGTAACTCAGATAACCACTCTTTACAATCGCAATAAACAGAAAAGCATTTCACAACATGTCAAATCTTGAGGTAGATGATCTCAAATAGCTGAAATCTACATCACGTTCCACTGCTGTCAGAAATCCGATGCTACATTAGGTGCTTGCGGACCAAAGGAACTTTTTCATAGTTCTTAGAACTCTTGGAGGAAGTTCCTCCTTTGTGGTGTGTCCACAGCACAGAAACTGAGGATGATTATAGTTCTTAGAATGCCATTTTGACGGACTTTTGTAGCTTCTACATCAGTGCTTATACTCTCCCAGCACAAGAAGAACCATGGGTAATGTAAGTGTATGGTGATTGGGGGCAGTGGTGGCTCAACAGTTGAGGCTCTGGATTACTGATCTGAAGGTCATGGGTTCAAGCCCCAGCACTGAGAGGCTGTCACTGTTGGGCCCTTGAGCAAGGCCCTTAAAACTCTCTCCTCCAGGAGGACTGTGTTATGTGCCCCTTTTTTGAGCAAGTTACCTAACCCCCAGGCTGCTCTGGGTATATTGTACATTGCTCTGAATAAGCACATCTGCTAAATGGCTGTAATGATTGGTCCAGACATACACATTCCTGGCATTTAGCAGACACTCTTATCCAGAGCAATGTACAACATACCCAGAGCAGTCTGGGGGTTAGGTGCCTTGCTCAAGGGCATGTCAGCCATTCCTGCTGGTTCAGGGAATCAAACCAACAACCTTTTGGTCCCAAAGCTACTTCTCTAACTATTAGACCATGGCTTCCCTATTGATCAGTACACTGATCAGTTGAACAAGAGCCAATGTAGCATTGGCAACTACCATTTTTAAAAACTTGTTGAAAACATTAACCATGCAAACAACATCTTTTAATGTTACTGTAAAAAAATGGGGGGAAAAACACAGACATATGGACTGACAGTGAAGTCCAGGCTTTTATATGCAACAGAGGAAATACAGCACAATTTTAATGTGTATAAGCAAAATAGAAAACTCTCCACTGGCACTTCCTGCTAACGTTATGCTAGCTTGTATCACTTCAGCATTCCTACTTGTGGTATGAATCTAAACAGAAGATTGCCCCTTGAAAGTATATTGTTCTCTGGGGAGATCCCCATGGGGCTAGTTCCTCTCAATAAGTCCCTAAAACTGTTGTGCTTGAATCTTTTTGTCATCCATGATATATACATGCCATGACTGCCAGGACAGAGCACCAGTTCTGCATTATCTTCCATATCACACTTTATACCTTATTTTAATTAGGACTCATTTTGAATTTGTATGGCCCAAATTCCCAGCATCTAAATGCCATTACATGGTGAAATGGAAGTCATTAAAAGCCTGTCTCTACCTGCTGTAACACTGGCTAATGCACGTTTCATCAGTTTCATCTGTGCCCACTCCATCACCCAACACTGCCTCGTGTGCCTCATTTCTGAGGCTGTCACTCGAGTGACAGTAGGAGAAGCGAAACACCTGAGAAAATTGGATCCATTTCAGTGGAGAATAAGATGGGGGTGGGGGTTAAGAGGGCTGAAGGGGGGCAGAGGGGATGCTTATGGAGAATAAATTCCCCAGAACTATCTGTGAGATGTTCTTCTCCAGCACCTTCCTGCGCAATACCCTAACCAAGCGCCACGTCACTAACATCCTGATCAAAGTACTGGATGTTGGTTATTTTGAGCTCTGAGGGTACGGGCACAGTGTCACTGTCAATAAGTGAGTGCAGTAAAATGAGAGAATAAAAGCCTGGAGGAAGGCTGGGTCATGTGACTTCTGTTTTATTCATAATAATACATTCCATTTCTATAGTGCTTTTCTATCACAAAAGGAAAAAAGACTAGCAGGAAGAAGAAAGAGAAAATTGTTGGGAGAAAATGGACAGTATGTTTTAATTATTATTAAATAGTATTACTTCATCTATTCATAAAACAGACATTTTAAAACTGGGACAATATATGCAACCATATGCTAAAGATTAAAAACGGTTAAATCTAAAACCCTTTGGTTTGTTGTTCTGTGAAAACCTTTAAAGGCGTCGTGCGGTAATTTCAGCAATCAGGCTATATAATGTGTCAAAATGTCGGGTTTGGTGGGTTATTCAAGCCCCTCGGTTTCCCGCGATCTCAGTGTCACGATGCGCCCGCTACAAGCATTTAAAGTTGACGCGCACAGCCAAATTTAGGCAGCCAGCTGTTAACTAGGTCAACTTATGTGTGACGTCATACCAGTAACCTCCCTTGGTTGATGCTGGCCTGTCCCCATGTTTTCTCTATAGCGTGCGTTTACCAGAGTTGTTTACATTGCGGATTTTGTGGATTTATTCAGTTTGTGGATAGTTTTGAACACTCAAAACACTATGAAATGATGTATTAATATTCTGATACAAAATGCCTAATTGGTGTATTGTGTTTGGCTGTAACAACGAACACAACACTATTTGTGACTGTTATCAATGGATCTGATTTCAAGGTCATGGCTAGGTATTGATAGAAAAAATTATTTTTTTAAAAACACATTGTGGCAGCGGGGGCGTGGTCAAGCGCCGGTCTGTGACAGGAGGGCGGAGCCAGGGAAGGTGAGTGGCAGAATCATTACACCTGACGGTAATTAACCTGTGTTTTGTGTGTTTTCCCAGTCACCGCGCCCTATTTAAGGAGGCAGAGCAGAGAAGAGCTCATCCCGGGACAAGAACACAGTGTGTGTGTTTCGCTATCAGATTAAAACTGGCGGTTATACTGAAAAGTCTGGCAATAAAAAGCCTATATTTGCATCTGAAGCGTTGTCCTGCCGTCCTCTGTGCTCCACCCACACTTCAGAGAGCTCTACAGTGGTGCCAAAACCCGGGACAAGGTGGAGCACCAACCTCGCAGCCCCATGGAATCCTCCCCGTTCGCGGACTTGGTCCACGCCCTCGCCACGGCTCAGCAAAGCCAGCACCAGGCGCTCGTCACGCTCCGAAAGGAGCAAGAGCGGCGCTTCGAAGCCCTGGTGCTGGCCCAGCAGGAAGATCGCGAGGCGCTCCGGCATCTCCTCGCGTCGGCGGGGTCCACCAGCGCCCCGGCCTCGGGCCCGTCTCCCCTCACCGTGACCAAGATGGGCCCGCAGGACGACCCCGAGGCGTTTCTCACATTGTTCAAGCAGGTCGCTGAAGCCTCGGGGTGGCCGATGGAGCAGCGCGCGGCGCGCCTCCTCCCCCTCCTGACGGGAGAGGCGCAGCTGGCCGCGCTATAACTCCCCGCCGGCTGGCCTACGCGGACCTTCGCCGGGCCGTCCTCCAGCGCGTGGGGCGCACGCCAGAACAACAGCGCCAGCGCTTCCGCGCGCTGGAGGACGGCCCGGCGAAGGTCCGCGTAGGCCAGCCGGCGGGGAGTTATAGCGCGGCCAGCTGCACCTCTCCCGTCAGGAGGGGGAGGAGGCGCGCCGCGCGCTGCTCCATCGGCCACCCCGAGGCTTCGGCGACCTGCTTGAACAATGTGAGAAACGCCTCGGGGTCGTCCTGCGGGCCCATCTTGGTCACGGTGAGGGGAGACGGGCCCGAGGCCGGGGCGCTGGTGGACCCCGCCGACGCGAGGAGATGCCGGAGCGCCTCGCGATCTTCCTGCTGGGCCAGCACCAGGGCTTCGAAGCGCCGCTCTTGCTCCTTTCGGAGCGTGACGAGCGCCTGGTGCTGGCTTTGCTGAGCCGTGGCGAGGGCGTGGACCAAGTCCGCGAACGGGGAGGATTCCATGGGGCTGCGAGGTTGGTGCTCCACCTTGTCCCGGGTTTTGGCACCACTGTAGAGCTCTCTGAAGTGTGGGTGGAGCACAGAGGACGGCAGGACAACGCTTCAGATGCAAATATAGGCTTTTTATTGCCAGACTTTTCAGTATAACCGCCAGTTTTAATCTGATAGCGGAACACACACACACACTGTGTTCTTGTCCCGGGATGAGCTCTTCTCTGCTCTCCCTCTGCCTCCTTAAATAGGGCGCGGTTACTGGGAAAACACACAAAACACAGGTTAATTACCGTCAGGTGTAATGATTCTGCCACTCACCTTCCCTGGCTCCGCCCTCCTGTCACAGACCGGCGCTTGACCACGCCCCCGCTGCCACACACATGTTTTAAATGTTTCTATGTATCAATCATTAATTGTACAAAATGATTTTCATACATTTATGTATTTGTCATATCTTTCTTTGTCACAGGAAGTGTTGTCTTGATAACACATGTGGCACATAATTTTAGCAAATGGATGACAGAAGATTACTTGAAAGATTTATGCCACAGAGCTGCCTTTAACTAATAATTATCACTTATTACTGACGATTGTACGTTTACTAAACAATACAATACAAAGCTCAATACTCCCAGCCTTTAACATACTGAATATCAAGTTAAAATCAACCGCAATAAAAGGAAAATGATGAAAACTGGAATATCAAGGGGTCTACTGTATCAGAAGGCCCACTGCATTTCGTGAGATCGCAAGCTGTCAAGTTGCTAGAATTCAATCTTTCTAGCTATACTTTCACCCCCTACAGCTATCAGTATTACACATAATCATAGATTAATCACACAGCATTCTAATTCAAGTGAAAATGGTCTTTAAAAATACACATAACTAGTGATTTAGTCAGAGAAACCAACAAGTCTTCAAGTCGCCGGTCTTCATTCTCGTCTTCGTTTCTGTCGTCGTCAGAACTGTCCTCATTTTCTTCTGAAGATGAGCGCTCAGGTTCAAATCTGTAAGGCTGGATACCACCAGGACATTCAGCTGTCAAAATCTCTACTTGTGGGCCATTTTCTTCTGTATCGGTAAAATCAAAGCTAATTTCCTCAGCATCGCTCCTATTTTCTGGTGTGTCCGCCATTGCAACTGCACCGAGTGGTTACTGGTATGACGTCACGCAGCTGTTCCATTGACCGAGAGGGGGCGCTGCGAACGCGGAAAATTTCAAGTGATGGGCATGATCAAATAAGGACCGATTACAACCGCGGGAAGCTTTTGAAAAATCGACGGTCAATTTATTTCGAATCTCGAAAGCATTCTGGTGCAGAATAATGCGACTTTTATCGCCACTGCATGATGCCTTTAAAGTAGTCTTTCTTAAACCCCTTTTATAAAAGCTTCTAAGGAAAACAACACATGAGAAGTGCTCAAGGCATGAGTAGTAGCTAAAATGCCTGTAGCACTGCTACACGTCTTCCTCACAGGGACAACTGTAGAAATAGAACAGGAAACACACTGAGTTTCAACTGTAGTGTGTGAACCCAAACACCACCAATACTTTAAGTTTTAGTAAACATAAAGAAAGGTGTGAGGATAAACCTCACAAGTGATGTTAAAATCCCACAACACATGTAGCTGTGCATTTTCTTTGGGTTGATTATCAAATGGTGTTCTCCACTACACACATAGGGAAGTAGGTAGGGTGTACGGCACCATCGTGTTGTACCTTAATCTATATTGTACCCACCATTGTTCCCAGAGACCAATCAGTGATCACCATTGTTCCCAAATCCCAACCAATGAACATTAGTTCCAGTGACCAATCACCATTGTTTTCAATGCCCAATATGCCCAATAAGTGACCACTATTGTTTCTAATGCCCAATCACTGAACACCATTGTTTCAAATGACCAATCACCATTGTTCCCAGTGCCCAATCACTGAGCACCATTGTTTCGAATGGCCAATCACCATTATTCCTGAATCCCAATAGCCAATCACCATTGTTCCAGTGTCCAATCACTGAACGCCATTATTTCAAATGACCAATCACCATTGTTCCCAGTGTCCAATCACTGAACGCCATTATTTCAAATGACCAATCACCATTGTTCCCAATGCCCAATCACTGAACACCATTGGTTCCAATGACCAATTACCATTGTTCCCAATACCCAATCACTGAACACCATTGGTTCCAATGACCAATTACCATTGTTCCCAATGCCCGATTATTGAACACCACTGGTTCCAATGACCAATTACCACTGTTCCCAATGCCTGATCACTGAACAGCATTGTTTCAAATGACCAATCACCATTGTTCCCAGTGCTCGATCACTGAACACCATTGTTTCAAATCACCAATCACCATTGTTCCCAGTGCCCAATCAGTGACCATCACCACTGTTTCCAATGATCAATCACCATTATTCCTGAATCCCAATAACTGATCACCATTGTTCCTAATGATCCCTATTGTTTGTGCCCCTGCATGCTTCTTTGTTCTTTGTTTTAAACTCTCTTCTTGGTGATATTTACAGAAAGAAAAGCCAGTGATTCCAGCCACAACTGTTTTCTTCATATCTATTCCCAGACCTTCATTACCACTGTTTGGCTCTCTGCATTCTTGATAGAAATGTTATGATTTTTGTAAAAATATAAACAGGTCCTTTGGAGTTCCATGACCCAAGACAACTTCATTTTATAAGAATAATTTTATAAAAGTATATTCTACAATCGGGTGGCACGGTGGTGTAGTGGTTAGCGCTGTCGCCTCACAGCAAGATGGTCCGGGTTCGAGCCCCATGGCCGGCGAGGGCCTTTCTGTGCGGAGTTTGCATGTTCTCTCCGTGTCCGCGTGGGTTTCCTCCGGGTGCTCCGGTTTCCCCCACAGTCCAAAGACATGCAGGTTAGGTTAACTGGTGACTCTAAATTGACCGTAGGTGTGAATGGTCGTCTGTGTCTATGTGTCAGCTCTGTGATGACCTGGCGACTTATCCAGGGTGTACCCCGCCTTTCGCCTGTAGTCAGCTGGGATAGGCTCCAGCTTGCCTGTGACCCTGTAGAAGGATAAAGCTGCTTGAGATAATGAGATGAGATGAGATATTCTACCATATTTAACCAATCAGTGGTCTGATGTATTTCCAGCACCATCCATATAGCCATGTTTGGAATGCATGCTACCTGAGCAAGATGGATGACCATATTTTTGAGAATTATGAAACACTTGGTGGTGGAAGTGCTGTCAAAACTGAGGATAATGAACTTTGCTGTATCATTGATTGGAAAATTGAGATAAGAACTAGCTGAGTAGTCAACTGGGATAGGCTCTGGGTCGCAGGCAAGCTGGAGCCTATCCCAGTTATGATTGAGTTATGGATTTGAACTGAAACCTTTTAACCATCTCTGAAAGTTCACCATTTACTCATTAGCTTATGATACACCGGTATTCATATCTGATTATTACTGACATTTTGAACCCCTTTTTTTTTTGCACAAAAGACCATGCCAGTTTATTCCCTCACAACCCTGTGATGTAACCATGTTGCCCTTTTTGTGTGTGTGTTCATCTTTTCCCTCCAGCTCTTGTTACCCTGAGTCATCAGTCAGAGGTTTCTGAAAATAAAAACGGCTCTAACAAGAAGCTTGAAGCTTGGGGAGTCCCAGAATAGCTGATCAGATTCTGGCTCAATGAGCTGCACTTGTTGTAGAGCACCTTTTGCCTCCAATACACCAAGCACCATGAAGCATATGGATTGTAGATTGTGGTGGCCTCAATCATCTGCTTCCTCATTTTTCTTTTTCCCCCAACTGGATTATTAGGCCTTCTTTGGTTTTTGCCTTTGGCTGCACTGTCATCTCATGCATGCTTCCTTTGCTTATCTTTGGTCCACTGAGAACAGACACTGAAATAGCTCTAGGATTGGTGTACGGTTTCATTAAGAGAGCAGCGTGGAAGTGAATGCAGAGACATTGAGACACTGAGGGCTTTGTTTCCAAAACCATAATGAAAAATCAAATTATAATTTCAATAGTCATGTTTTATATTAAAGTTTTTCACCATCACTAACCATTTTTGTGCATTAAAAACTGATTCGTGATTTACTGAACACAGGTTAGGGGCTTTAACTTAAACACCTTTATCCAATTCATTTTTCCTGACTTGTTGTGTTTACCCATGATTCATAGCGGAAGCCAGTTTTTGTCTTCCAGCTGGACTGTCACTGCCTGTCAGTGTGGATGTATTGACTGTCATGGTCTGTGTGAAAGCCTTTAAGTAGAAATAATTGAAAAATGCAGGTGGATACAAGGTATAGAGGATTGTTTTTTTTTTCTTCGAAAGGTCATGAGGACAGTTCTGTAACCATGTCTCACCCATCATTTCTCACAGAGTGGGTCATCGGCTGTCCATTGCTAGCATCATTAGCGTCATCATTAGGATGCAAAAAAAACCTCCATTGCCACAGGGCTTTCCTATTCTCCTCTCCTAATGAAGTGCCTTGCACAGTAAGGTAAGACAAACAATGTCATGTCCCCATCATGTTGTCTCTCTGGAGCTCCAGACCTGATGCCAAGTGGTGCACAAAGGTGCCACAGACCTGACAGGTATGGAAGTTGCCCCACAGTGACAACTGACTTGCCAAGTGATGCCATCCATTGGCCATTTGAGTGGCTCTTCCACATGCTATCTGGTGGTGTGCCATTGACCCTGTTGGGTTTATCTGCCACATTGTACTGAAAAGTGCCCTGTTGCCACCTTATTGGCGATATACTATTTAACCCATAGCTGGAACCCAGGGTGCTGTCACTACCACGTGGGGATAACAAGAGCAAATTAAACAAAAGACCACATTTTCAAGTCAAAGTCATGCCAGAACCTAGTCTTCCCAGGCAGTCTCCTGTCCCAGTACTAACCAACTCTTTAAGATGTACTGTATGGGTGTGGCACCAATTTCTGTTTCAATAGCCATTGGCCTCTCGCCTATACAGCTAGGGTTACAGTGGGGGGCTAGTCCTCTGATAACAATAAGAGTTTGACTTCCCCGCTTGCATCTGTATTGCAGCATGCCTTGCCAGACAGTAGTAGGTACCATTTTTATGATGGTCTCTGGCATGACCTGACCGTGAGTAGAACTTGCAATCTCCCAATCAAGAGGCATACATGCTAACCACTATGCCAACTCGCAGTATTTTCAAGATTGACAAGTATTTTTATTAGTGTAGTGGCAATTTTTAGAGGTGTATCAGCAACATTGTGGGTGTAGCAGTAAAGAAACATTGCATATCAGCCCGATACACTGAAAAGGCATAGTTAGAACCCTGAAAACCATATTGCTAACTGAGAAATAATAGGAACCAGTTAGCATGATTGGATTCGTACAAATATTCAGGGACATTTTAGAGAACATTTTCTGTTACACTCCAGCGCTGTTGAATTCTGGATTCTGATTGGTCAGGAGATGTTGACAGTTTTATTGCTTAACCCAGGAAGCACATTATTAATAGGAATGCAGGTCTAGTCACTGAAGTAAGCTCTAATTAATTAGAACTCATCTAGAGGTCATATAAGCTCATGTGCTGGCATTATTATGGGATGTTTTCTTTGACTCATGATCAGAGAAAGTAAGCAGACTTTTAAATAAGTGTTAGTTGAAGTCCAAATAGTATACTCTCATTTCTCATGCAAGGCCGGAGAGCAAAACGAAGTCAGTAGGAATAAATGAGTGCAAAATGAACTCCTGTAGAGTTAACACAAGCACTCACAGGCAGTGTGAAAGTCAATTCTTTAGTGGAAGCTCACCAGGCTTTCAATCAGTTTTTGGAAATTGTGACAAGATGGCACAGCTGTACATAGCACGCTAGTACAAAGGTTGTTTATTGATTCCTGAAAGGTGCAAACAGGGTTTTCCTAATTGACAGGAACAACCTAAAACATTTACAAGTTAAAAAAAACTATACAAGACTGGAGTTAGGCACCTGGTCTCGACATCATGGCCCTCGCAAACCAGTATCTATTCCCAGTTTATTCTGTTAGCTCCTCCTTAACAGGACCGTTCTGTTCCTTTAGCGATCAAATGTCAATAAATGAAATGAATGAATGAACAATACGACTAATCACTATCACTTATGCAAAGACACTAATATACAAGGCTTCACACACAAAGAAAGACACAAATGCTGGCTAGCCAACAGTTGCTAACATGGGTAGCTGCTGTATCCATAGTTAAAACGTGTGTAATGCATTTAATTTATATAGTGTATTTCTCAAACCTGAAGTTATTTTATAATTTTGTAATTGAAGGTATCATGCCGCCATCTTGGTCTAAGAACTACAACTCCCAGGCAACTTCCGCGTTGACTACGTCATGCCTGGGCGGGATCACGTACACATTCCTCAGGTTTCAACAAAAGGACTTGGAACACAGCCATCTTGGCTCTTTCGCATCGGACTCCAACCGAGACTGACCAGATAAAGAGTACTCATCATCAGACGTCTAAACAGCGCGTTTCCTTCTTTAATCTGCTCCTGATCAAAGTAGATATCGGAAACACGCGATCATCAACTCAAGCGAGTTATTAACCGGTTTTTGCAAGTATTACTTGTCTTTTAACGCGTACGCGGCTGCGAGCAAAGGCAGTTTTCTAAAGAGCTCTTCTCTTTTCTTTCTTTTAAATCCGTGCACAGTGTTGAACAAAGACTTTGTCTTATCAACTACGAAGATCACCAAAGAAAGCTTCAGAACTTCTCTCTCCCTCACCGAAGACTTCTGACCTCAGGAAGTGCGCGCAACTTCCTCGAGCCTCCAACTTCAGACAGAAGACAAACTTCCTCTGCAGTAAGAAAGGCATTGGGCAAACAGAAGTTTAAGTCTTAGTAATTAGTTATTCTATTCACTTAATGTGAAGTTGTATGATGTTAAATGAAGTGTATACACTGAATCTTGGTTCTCTATCATTTGTTTGTTGATTTAAAAATTGGTTAATCCATAAGTTGCATGCTCTCTCTCTCTCTCCTTTTAACATCCTAAATTCATTACTCACTCATATCCTGATCTCATTAAGATTTCAGTAACTCGGGTAATACTAGGAAGTTAAGAGAGTTGGCTGGCTGGAAAAGTTTTCCTTCCACTGGGCCTCACACGTGTTTTAGATAGCAAAGCAGAGCCAGCTCCTTTGTTCTCCAAGGAGCAGATGTGGGCCCTGCCTCCACACACTAAGTTTTGAACACGTGGTCCTGTATCTCATCTTTGAATTAAATATCATAAGTCCTAAGTTTAATTCAACCTTGATAGCAATTCTCCTGTTTACATTTAAAGCCATATAAACTACAGATGACTGTTTGAATGTTTAATTTTTAATTAAAGCCTTCAGCTTTTACACACTAGGCCTGAAAGCACATGCTAGTTAGCATCTCTTTGTCTGATTAGCCTACAAGCTAACCACTAGGCTGGAAGCACATGGCTAATTAGAAATTCTTTTGTTCAGTTAGCTCACAAGCTAAAACTGCTTATACACACACGTGCTCACTAAACTTTGAGGATTCCCCTCCTCCAAGATTGCAGATAGCACGTCCTGGTACGGACACATTCCAACTTCGAGAGAGAGCCAAGGTCTCTCTCTCTCTCTCTTTTCTCACTCACACACACACACACACACACACACACACACACTGTTTACAGAAGCTCTCAATTCTGCTGCTATTAGATTGTTCAATTTTTCCTTTTCTTCTTATTAGAATTTTTATTATCTTTTTAATAATAAACTCCATTATTATTGAAATTGTGTCATTGTCTGTTGTTCTAAATACTTGAAGTCACCCACATCGTCAAAGAACTCCTAAGGTGTATGAATAATTAGATGCAGTTTGGTAAGTGATACATTTGAATTATCAAATTTTAAACGATTCTTCAATTGATCCTTTAAATGATTCACTAAATGATTCAATTGATTCACTAAATGATTCGCTTGATTCACTAAATGATTCATTGAACAATTCACTAAATGATTCCCTGATTTGATTCACTGACTTGATTCATTGAATGATTCACTTCACACGATTCAAATGAGACTGATTCTATGGTATGATTCAATTCAAATGAGTCAAATTAAACGATTCAATGGGATTGATTCATTTTAACTATTAACCTTCAAATTTAATGAGACTGATTTCATGTAATTATTAAAGAGTGATCACTTATCCAATCTTAAATACACAAAATCATTAATTACACCTACATAATGTAAACACATTTAAATAATGAAACTAAGAAACCAGCAATGAACAGAAAGCAGATTTGAAAACAAAAATCATATATGCAAATGTCAGAAAGAAAAAGCACAGCGTACTCATAAATCAGAGTGTGGCAGTGGGGGCATGGTCAAGCGTCGTTCTGTGACCGGAGGGCGGAGTCAGGGAAGGTAAGTGGCAGAATCACTACACCTGATGTGAATTAACCTGTGTTTGTGTGTCTTCCCAGGAGCTGCGCCCTATTTAAGGAAGAGAGCGAGAGCAGAGTGGGCTGTCTCGCGACCAGAACACGTGTGTGTGTGTGTGGCGTATGTGTATAGGTTGATCAAAGTATAGTTAAGGCTGAAAAGCTTTAATAAACGTGCTTGTGAACTCAGTTCTGGCCTGCCGTCCTTCTGTGCTCCACCCACCCATCCGAGTTGATACAGGGGTGCCGAAACCCGGGACGGAGCGCAGGAGAAAACAGCCCCATGGAGTCCTCCCCTTTTGCCGAGCTGGTCCACGCCCTCGCCACGGCCCAGCAAAGCCAGCATCAGGCACTAGTCGCCCTCCGGAGGGAACAGGAACAGCGGTTCAAGGCCCTGATGCTGGCTCAGCAGGAGGAGCGACAGGCGTTCCAGCACCTCCTCGCGTCGACGGGGTCCAGTGCCGCGGGACCGGCCCCCTTCACCCTGACGAATATGGGCCCGCAGGATGACCCTGAGGCCTTCCTCATGCTCTTTGAACAGGTTGCAGAGACCTCGGGGTGGCCGATGGAACAGTGTGTGGCGCGCCTCCTCCTCCTGCTAACGGGAGAGGCGCAGCTGGCTGTGCTACAGCTCCCCGCTGACCGCTGGCTGGCCTACGTGGACCTTCGCTGGGCTGTCCTCCAGCGTGTGGGGCGCACCCCCGAGCAACAACGGCAGCGCTTCCATGCGTTGTGCTGGACACTTAGGGCAGGATAAAACACTAGCCCGAATAATGGCCCGGTTCTATTGGCCAGGGATTCGCGGCGATGTCCGTACATGGTGTACGGCGTGCCGTGAATGCCAGTTAGTAAATCCAGCGGCCATTCCAAAAGCGTCTTTGCGCCCTCTACCATTAATCGAGACCCCGTTCGAAAGAATTGGATGGATCTCGTCGGGCCATTAGATCGGTCAGCACGAGGGTACCGCTTTATATTAGTTCTGGTGGACTATGCAACGCGATACCCAGAAGCAGTGCCTCTTCACAATATCTCAGCACACAGTATTGCGGAGGCGCTCTTCCACGTTATCTCTCAAGTTGGAATCCCGAAAGAGATTCTGACTGATCAAGGCACCGCGTTTATGTCACATACACTAAAGGAACTGTATAGGTTGTTGGTTATTAAGCTGATCCGCACCAGCGTTTATCACCCACAAACGGACGGTTTAGTTGACCAGTTCAATCGCACCCTCAAAAATATAATTAAAAAATTCATAAGTGAGGATGCACGTAATTAGGATAAGTGGCTCGAACCCTTGTTGTTTTCAGTGTGAGAGGTCCCACAAGCCTCCATGGGGTTCTCCCCATTTGAATTGTTATACGGGCGTAAGCTGTGTGCCATTCTAGATGTGCTGCGGGAAAATTGGGAGGAGGGACCTTCACAAAGTAAAAATGAAATCCAATACGTTATTGACCTGCGCGCAAAACTCCACACACTCGCCCACCTAACCCAGGAGAATTTGCGGCAGGCCCAAGAATGACAAACCCGCCTATACAGCAAGGGTATGCGCCTCAGGGAGTTCGCACCAGGAGATAAAGTACTCATACTGTTGCCCACGTCGAGCTCTAAATTAATCGCCAGGTGGCAAGGACCCTTTGAGGTCACACGGCGAGTTGGGGACGTCGACTATGAGGTGAGGCAAACGGACAGGGGTGGGGTGTTACAGGTATACCACCTCAATCTGTTAAAACGTTGGCGTGAGGAGGTCCCCGTGGCGCTGGTGTCGGTGGTTCCTGAGAAGGCGGAGCTGGGGCCGGAGGTTCAAAAGGGAAAATTGGCATCACCCACTGCTCCGGTCCCCTGTGGAGCCCACCTCTCACCGACCCAGCTCGCGGAGGTCGCCCGGTTGCAAACAGAATTTTCTGACGTGTTCTCGCCCCTGCCCGGCCGCACCCACCTCATAGAACACCACATTGAGACGCCCCCAGGGGTGGTAGTGCGCAGCCGCCCTTACAGACTGCCCGAACACAAGAAAAAGGTGGTTCGGGAAGAACTCGAGACCATGCTCGGAATGGGCATTGTCGAGGAGTCCCACAGTGACTGGAGCAGCCCGGTGGTCTTGGTTCCCAAGGCCAACGGGTCGGTCCGGTTCTGTGTCGACTATAGGAAGGTCAATGTGGTGTCTAAATTCGACGCGTACCCAATACCTCGTATTGATGAGTTGCTCGATCGACTAGGCATGGCTCGCTTTTACTCGACACTGGATTTAACAAAGGGTTATTGGCAGATCCCCTTGACTCCATTATCCCGAGAAAAAACGGCCTTTTCCACACCGTTCGGCTTACACCAGTTTGTCACACTTCCTTTTGGGCTGTTTGGGGCGCCCGCTACGTTTCAGCGGCTGATGGATAGGGTCCTTCGCCCCCACACCGCCTATGCGGCCGTCTATCTCAACGATATCATTATCTATAGTAATGACTGGCCAAGGCACCTCCAACATCTGAGGGCCATCCTTAGGTCGCTGAGGCGGGCAGGCCTCACAGCCAACCCGAAGAAGTGTGCGATTGGGCGGGTGGAAGTACGGTATCTGGGCTTCCACTTGGGCAATGGGCAGGTGCATCCCCAAATTAACAAGACAGCAGCAATTGCAGCCTGCCCGAGGCCCAAGACCAAAAAGGGGGTGAGACAGTTCCTGGGGCTGGCTGGCTATTATCGTAGATTTATACCTAATTATTCGGACGTCACCAGCCCGCTGACTGATCTCACTAGAAAGGGGGCACCAGATCCGGTCCAGTGGACGGAGCAGTGCCAGCGGGCTTTTTCTGAGGTAAAGGCTGCACTGTGTGGGGGGCCACTGTTACACTCCCCTGACTTTTCTCTCCCTTTTATATTGCAGACGGACGCGTCAGACAGAGGGCTGGGGGCTGTTTTGTCCCAGGAGGTGGAGGGGGAGGATCGTCCAGTGCTGTATATAAGTCGGAAGCTGTCGGTGCGTGAGGGACGCTACAGCACCATAGAGAAGGAGTGCCTGGCCATCAAGTGGGCAGTTCTCACCCTCCGTTACTACCTGCTGGGACGTCCTTTCACCCTCTATTCGGACCACGCGCCCCTCCAGTGGCTCCACTGCATGAAGGATGCCAACGCGCGGATCACCCGTTGGTATCTGGCACTCCAACCCTTTAACTTCAAGGTGGTCCACAGGCCAGGGCGCAGATGGTCGTGGCGGACTTCCTCTCCCATCAAGGGGGGGGAAGTCGGCTGCGGGCCGGACGGCTGCCCGGCCTGAGTCGGGCGGTGGGGGTATGTGGCAGTGGGGGCATGGTCAAGCGTCGGTCTGTGACCGGAGGGCAGAGTCGGGGAAGGTAAGTGGCAGAATCACTACACCTGATGTGAATTAACCTGTGTTTGTGTGTCTTCCCAGGAGCTGTGCCCTATTTAAGGAAGAGAGCGAGAGCAGAGCAGGCTCTCTCGCGACCAGAACACATGTGTGTGTGGCATGTGTGTATAGGTTGATCAAAGTGTAGTTAAGGCTGAAAAGCTTTAATAAACGTGTTTGTGAACTCAGTTCTGGCCTGCCGTCCTTCTGTGCTCCACCCACCCATCCGAGTTGCTACACAGAGAAATCATGGAATCGGAGAAACCAGAAATGTAACTATAAATGGATACATATATGGTGTGTTGTTCTTGGAAGACCTATAAAAAATTATGTGGTCTAAAAGTAATAAAACACATCAGGACATGCTGTTAGAGGAAAATAATCAACCTCATTATGATAGAAGTAACTTTGCTTCATCACACCACCCCATAATGTTTAAGTACTGAATTAAAGAATTCAATCATGTGTAGACAGTGTAGATATGTAGAAGTGTCCTTATGTGGCAAAACAGTGAGGAACAAGGAGTTTCCAAAATACCTTGGGGTCACGCTTGATTGCACGTGAGCACCTGAAGAAGGTAGCCAACAAACTGAAGTCAAGGGTGAACATCATCAGGAAGCTTGCAGGCAACAGTTGGGGATTCAAGCCAAACACCCTTTGCACTGCAAGTCTAGCCCTAGTCTACTCAACAGCAGAGTACTGCTCAACAACCTGGACCATCAGCTACCATGCCAAACAAGTTGACACAGTCTTGAACTCTGGAATGCAGGTGATGACAGGGACACTGAAATCAACTCCCCTTCCATGACTCCATGTCCTCTCTCACATCACTCCCCCAACATGATGATGATGTTCATCCTTCAGGGTTGAAGATGACCATGACTTCAATTTGGTGGGTGGCGGATGACTTGGATTAGAGTTAGGGAGAGTTGTGCAGCCATCAGCCTCACTTTCTCATTCTGACCTAACTGGGTTCAGGGGCAAGACAGAATCAAGATGGCTGGAGCTAGGTCGTGATGCAGTGGATTGCCAGTGGTGTTCTATGTGCTGTGTCGTGCCCTTATCATGCTCCACAAATGCTTTGCTGGGTCTGCCGCCCTGCCTGTTGAACCACCAGGTGGTAGTCTCCTCCACACAGTCTGTCGAGTCCAGTCTTCAGTCGTAATCCTGACCATAGGGAGCGAAGGGTTGCTAATGCTTGCTCAAGGCACCACTGCAGGCTAATGGAGGGAAGGAGATGTCTTACTACTCCATTGCACAATGGAGGGGGAAGCCAAGGCCTAATGGTTAGAGAAGCAATTTTGGGCCCAAAAGCTGCTGGTTCGATTCCCTGGTCCAGCAGGAATGGCTCAAGTGCCCTTGAGCAAGGCACCTAACCCCCAGCTGCTCACCAGGCTGCTCTAGGTACATTGTACATCACTCTGGATAAGAGCATCTGTTAAATGCCATTAATGTAATGTAATTGCATGGCTGTCAAGGACGGAACTTGTCCACTCCCCCAACATCCACAGAAAGGAAAGAATGATGAAGGACAGGCTTGCCATTGAGGCCAACCTTGACCTTCCCATCTATGATGACCTCAGCAACCTGCCAACCATGTGTTTAAAGTCTTGCAAAACATGTCTGGTTGTCTTTTGAATTTCTGGACAACTTTGACATCAAGATCGAGTGGTGCAGGGCATGGGCAGATGCCAGCTCCAACTGGGACCACACCACCATCACAGATCCCACAGTGAAGCCAAACAGTTTCAACCTCCTAGTGGCAGACATTGAACTACATACACACCCTCCACGCAAGAACCAGACACTGTCTGCATAAATGGGGGGCGGCTGACAGCTGACAGCTCTGCCTGTGACTGTGGCCACCAAGACTGCTGAGTGCAGGATGTTTAGTCATTCTTCCTCCATCGCTAGTGATAGCTTTATTTGTGATAAGTGCAGATTAGTTAGTTCTCTGATGGATAAGATTACAGCTTTAGAGGTGCGTATCCAGACTCAAGAAAGGGTTAGTGAGAATAAGAATGGTGTAGTTTCTGCAGGGGAAAGTCTGGATGCTCTAGGTGGAGTTAGCAATTTCCCAACTCCGCCATTAGAACCCTCACAGCAGGGCGAATGGGTGATGACTCAGCAGCATAATCATAGAGCCAAAGCTACCACTGAGGCTTGCCTACAGGAGCACCACTCCTCTCCACTTTACATGTCAAACAGGTTCACGTTCCTCAGTGATACAAATACACTTGACTTGGACAGAACAACTGACAATGCTGCCCTTGCCTGGATATCTTCCCTGGATTTGACTTTGTAGTTTGTGTACATTATATGAAAGAAGAAGAAATAATTCAATAATAGTCCATATTTCATCACTGGAATATAATAATCTATCTTTTTGATTGTTTTTGGCAGGAATAAATATAAGCTGCCTCGTGAATGACACAAAATGGTGGCTTATTTGAAATTTGAGCTAAAATTGCAGCTGAATGTCGCAGTAGGAATAAATCCCCTGACCATGATGCATTATGGGAGTAAAATAGTCTTTAAAGATGTGAAATGTTATTTATATGTATAGTCTAATGCACACAGTAATATGCAGTGTGTTCAGGCATTCAATGAATAACATTATCATAAATGTCGTAATTTTTTTCTTATGAGCTATGACTAAGACATTCACGTCACACGATACGATGCATTCTGTTACAATAAACACCTTGACTCCAGGAGCACTGATATGAGATACATTTGTGATTTGTCACATTAGCTGTCAGTTTGTTTCCAGCTTTCTTTCTTTCATTTATTTTTATTTATTTTTACCAAACATAATTATCCAGTGTAAAAGGATCCTGCTGGAGCATAAATTATTCATTTATTACAGATGCAGCCACTGAAACCTCACTATCAGGGAAATAAAGAGGCAATAAAAGCTCATCTGATGTATTATGCAGTCAGACAAGCTGAATTAACACCATCTCTCTGTGTGTTAATTGTAAACGATGAAACTGTTTAATTATGCAGCTGTTATTGTGCTGGAAAACAGAGCTGCTCAGATTGGAGGAGTTTCACAAGTTTGAAAAGTTTCAGAAGTTTGAAGGATTACAGCACTTAAAAAGTTCAGTTTGTATTTTTTTCACTGTCTGACTTCTGTTCCAGGTTGAGAGGATGCTGTGAGTGTTTTGGCTGCTGCTTCTCACCAGAGCTTTTTAATTTTCTTTTTTTCCCTTTGTTTTTCTTTTTGTGTTTGTATGGTTTGATGTTTGTTCTTTGTTTGAAGGTTTTGTCTGCCAGTTGTGGTGTAGCTCCGGATCCAGTTTTGGGTGTTGGTTTCCTTCAGGCCTTGGTCCTCCATGGGTGATGCCTGTGCTGCTTACTATGGACTGCAGTGAGTTCACTGCTCTCTTTAACATCGTGGTTGTCCAGCACTCTGCAGCAGTGCTTCTGTGTTCACTTTGTGGATCCATGGCTTGGTGTTCTGAGTGATGTTGCCTGGTGATGTCATGGAGGCTGTGCAGATGGTTTGGGACATACCAGTGATCTTTGCGACAGTGCTTCTGTGCTCGCTTTGTGGATCCATGGTGTGGTGTTCCAAATGATGTTGCCCGGTGGTGTCATGGTGGCTGTGCAGGAAGTTTGGGACATATCCTTGTGCGCCTTTTGGTGGGATTGTGGGCAACTACACCACTGGAACAGTGGCTGCTGGTAGTCTTTCAAACAGGGGAGGCTGGTCGGTTACGATATTTCCAGATTTTAAAAGAAAAAAGAAAAAACACATCAATTTTGCCCATACTCTTGCCTCTGATCTGGCTGATTGTTGGCAGGGTCACAAACTGTGAAATAACAGGTTCTTTTGGCCCATTAGCCTACTGTCCAATATACATGATGGTGGTGCTGGGGGGGGGTTATATTTTAACATTTTATATTTTAAAATTGTGGCATGTTGTTTAAAAATTGATCATTATTGAAAGCAGCTCTTTGTCAGGAACCTCAGCAGTAACAGCAGAGTGTTCTGGAATAGGCACAAGCACTGACCTTGGGGAGCCAAACACAGAGCTGGGTGCCACACATTTCATTCAATGACACTTTCCCTATATTTTACTTATTTTGACTGAGAAATGTTTTATTGATAATTTTGATAACCCTTCACTTTTAATCCAGGTCTGTAGTGTGAAATGTTCTCGGCTGTGTTTTTGTTTAAAAATGTTTTCCAAATTGTAGCTGTGTTTAATTCATATCCAGAAAAATATATATTCCAATATAATATACTCAGCATAAACATTTTAAATAGATTCTATATTTTTGGTCCATCCATGACATATTACTAAAGTAGCCTATTTACTGTTGTTGATGTGGGTCACTTGCTGTTAGCCAATTCACTTTCTCGTACCAGGAGAGCTGAAAGGAACGAGTATTATTCCCTACCTTTTTCACCAAGTCAATTTGAGGCATTGGTCTACCCTGCTCTTTAATTTAAATTTTTTCCTTGAAAGGAAGACTGGCAAATGACTTTGCCAAAATTAAATCAGCAATGCTTGGCATCCGTGCACAGCTTTCTTGCTAGCTGACTAGCCCCCTCAAGTTCAAGTTCAGTCACTCAAATAAACGAAATTTCTGGAACTAAGATAGCAAACTTGACAACACTATATTTACACTTTATTTACAGTGAAAATATATACAAACTAAAAAAGCTGGTAGAAACCGTATGTAATGAATGAAATCGAAATGTAAGCTGACCTCTTACAATACACCACAGCACTTGCGAATCCACATGGGACTGAACTGAGATTCACCGCTGCCTGTCTATATTTGAAACGAGCTGTCAATCAAAGAAAATATCTGGCCGCTTTCACCAATCACCAGTCTCCTCGTGGAAAGCTTTGCCATGTCTCTCCCACTGTGAGGCTCGGAGTCCGTGGGCGGGCATTTTCGCAGTATTTGTCCAATAACCGTCTTGCATTTTGATATTGAAAGCGCATAGCTCCCAAATGCCATTGAAGTCCACTGAGGCTGGGAGTCCGTGGGCGGGCATTTTCGCAGTATTTGTCCAATAACCGTCTTGCATTTTGATATTGAAAGCGCATAGCTCCCAAATGCCATTGAAGTCCACTGAGGCTGGGCTGCATCGCGCTGTCACGAGGGGGAAAAACTCACGCACACATTAGGCGAACT
This sequence comes from Neoarius graeffei, assembly GCF_027579695.1. Classification (NCBI taxonomy): domain Eukaryota; kingdom Metazoa; phylum Chordata; class Actinopteri; order Siluriformes; family Ariidae; genus Neoarius; species Neoarius graeffei. The sequence goes on along the minus strand of NC_083575.1, from coordinate 91,680,807 downwards.
GGGGAAAGTTATAACGGAATGATTTCGCACTGTAGTTGGGTTGAGCACATATATTTCTGTGATTCTGGATCTGAAATAGCAATGTTATAAGGTCGGCTATACCATAAGCCTAGCGCAATTCATCCTACACGATGTTCGTCATTTTTAGAGGAGGCTGAGCCTCCCTCGTTGTCTTAGAGCAATCGCCCGTGCACTGGAATTACATCCTCACCCTCTTTTGGTGGACTTTTTTTTTGTGATTGTAAAGAGACTTTTGGTGTGAGAAAGGCACTATGTAAGTTGAAATTATTATTATTATTATCTCATCCGACTGACAGGCTGACAGGCATGAAGGCTTATGCCATTATGTGTTGGCCGTCGTCTGTCGTCCGTCTGGCATCAGCCACATTTCACGAAAATCACTTCTTCTCTCTCAATTCTTTACAGATATTGATAGTAATGTGTAGAATACAGTACATAAAGATTATTCCATTGTACCATTAATGGGTGTTTACTGTATGTTTAATAACAATAAAGATAATCTCAGGAATGTAGTCAGAGTGTAATGCAGGGTTTTATATGCTCTCAACTGATATATTACATGACATTAATGGCATTTAGCAGATGCTCTTATCCAGAGCAATGTACAACATACCCAGAGCAGCCTGGGAAGTAGTTGGGGGTTAGATGCGTTGCTCAAGGGCGCTTCAGCCATTTCTGCTGGTCCAGGGAAATTGAACCAGCAACCTTTTGGTCCCAAAGCTGCTTCTCTAACCTTTAGGCCAAGGCTTCCTATAACTTTACTATAACCACATGTTCTGAAAAGTTTTATTTCTTTTACACTATGTAGGCATGCATACAATTCACAAGAAGCATTTATTTTTTAAGAATAAACTGCTCCTTTACCACAAAGAAAAAAAACACACCTGACTGCCCCTTGTGGTAGAAGCAGGTATAACAATCTCATTGTGATGCTGGTGCTACACAAGTAGTGTACTGACTATACTTGTTTGTGTACTTGATGTAAATCTGCAGGATTCCAACAGGTGGCAGTGCGAGAAATCATCACGGTGAGAAAACAATGTCTGGTTTCGCTATGTTGTGAGTTGAGGGAAGAAAGATGCTGAAGATTGATTTGGTCACTTGTCTAGGGTGTACCCTGCCTCTCGCCCATAGTCAACTGGGATAGGTTCCAGCTTGCCAGCGACCCTGCACAGGATAAGCGGTTATGTATAATGGATGGATGGATGGATGGATGGAAGATGCTGAAGATAAAAATTATTTGTGTTCTGATGCTGTTGCGAAAGTACAAAAAAAAGACAGCAACAGCGACACAGAAAATGGCATGTTAGAGGTTTACCCCTCACATCGTAATTTCTAACCTGCTCTATCAGCTCTTCCTTGAAGCATTCAGTCATGTTTATAACTTCAGACTAGTAAACAGCAATGCTGATGTCACATACCAAAACATCAATACACTGCCACCCCAATTTTTCCTGGAACTGCAACTCGTGTATGCATCATATTAATTTCTAATGACGTGCTCAGAGGGTGCGTCAAAAGAGCGCTGGGAGCACATAGCAGCCATGATGCATGACAGGGCATGATCTGATCATCAAGTATATTCCAGCCCTAACACATACTTCCTCTAAGGCCCTGTTCACACCTGGTATTAATATACGCCCTCAGTGATCCAGGTGTAAGTGGACAGCACTAAGTACAAGTGTGAACAGGGTTCACTGTATATCACTTTCTGTTCTGGTCACTCAAACCACATTCAGAGGGGTTCTGGGACACATATTACCACATAACATTTGTGGTGTGAACACAAACGCATCCTAGACAGCATCGTAGGATTGCCTAATAAACCTTTAGCTGGAGAATACACTGGAATCATTGTGAGGCTGTTTGGAAATCGCACTGAATAGAAGGTTAATGGATAAAGGCAACTCAATAACAGCAGATATGAAAGGAGCTGCTTTTTGTATCATTTGCCATTCATTAATTTCAGTAGCAGTCCATGTGATTGAAACCTTTGAAATAGGTACACGAGATCGGATTTGCAGGACATTTCTGCCTGAAAACAAACACAGTGGAAGACTGATATAATAGGTTATATTCAGTCACATGACTTTTGCTTGTGGTCGCACGGTGGTGTAGTGGTTAGCACTGTCACCTCACAGCAAAAAGGTCCTGGGTTCGAGCCCAGCAGCCGACAAGGGCCTTTCTGTGTGGAGTTTGCGTGTTCTCCCCGTGTCTGTGTGGGTTTCCTCTGGGTGCTCCAGTTTCCCCCACAGTCCAAAGACATGCAGGTTAGACTAATTGGTGGCTCTAAATTGACTGTAGGAGTGAGTGTGAATGGTTGTTTGTGTCTATGTTTCAGCCCTGCGATGACCTGGCCACTTGTCCAGGGTGTACCCTGCCTCTCACCCATAGTCAGTTGGGATAGGCTCCAGCTTGCCTGCGATCCTGTACAGGATAAGTGGCTACAGATAATGGATGGATGGATGGACTTTTGCTTGTGAGTTTACTTCCAGTGAATGAAGTGGTGGTCAGGTAAACCAATTTGGCTGCCATTATGTAGAGCGCTAGTGAAACCATCTCCAACTATTTTTGCAGTTTAGAGGCCAATACATGGTCAAGATACCTTCAGGAAGTTGCTCTTTGCAATGGGATAGATCCTTACACGTTATCAAAGAAGGATTTTTCCTACAAGTTGGAGAATTATCCATCCGTTGAGTTCCCCGACATCTCAAACTACCTGGTGCTGCTGGTAGACATCATTCTACATGGACACACAGACAAAATCCTGGAAGAGCATGGAGATGTACAACTTTTTATACGTATGTGGCTGAGGTAAACATCTGGGAATCAGGACACTACAAGATAGATCCTGTATTGTTTTTTCCCTGGTAAGGAGGAATTTTGGGGCTTTTTGTACGCTTCTTTGAGATGGTTGCTAGGATGCTACAAGTTTTAGTATCAGGTATAAACAAACCACAGCCACTCAATTCTCAATCCTCCCTTCTCTTCTCTTCCAGATAAATAAATCATTCACAAAGCTCCACAGAAACTCCTTTAAAGACCTGGGTATTGGTGAAACAGGATGGAGAAGTGATCATGGCTCACTGTAACTGCCCAGCTGGGGAAGCAGTTTCGTCCTGTTAACTCATGAGCTCTTCTTTTGTGTTTACATGGATCATCTCAATGATCTTAGGAGCCCAATCTACTACATCATCCTTGTAAGGATTGCTAGGACATCCTCACAAATAAAGTGAAAACATATGCGTTATTTTACAATATGGCGATCATGATCAAACAGTGAACAAAAACACATTTAAAGACTTGAGCATCTCCTGAATTTCAAACTGTAACTGTTACTACTGCAGTGGGCTGCGCCCACATCGCACCAGCACAAAGGATCGCCATTGCTTCCTGTCCTGCGCTGCCACCACTGTCTCCTCAAATGAGATACCTGACTCCTGTAAGTCTCTCCAAGACACACCAAGAATTCTGCGAAGGCATCTAGTATGAAAAGCCACTAAGTGCTTCTCTTCTTGTAGGGTGGTATTCCAAGCTTCAGCGCCATATAGTAAGGTTGAGATCACTACGGCTTGATATATTGCCATTTTTGTTCACAGCCAGATGGATTCATGATGCATAATAGGTAGAAGTTTAATGAATGCATTCACTGCCTTTCCAATGCAGTTGTTAAGTTTGGGGGTGAGATCACCATTATGCATTATTGTACTTCCCAGGTAAATGAACTTCTCCACATTCTCCAATGTGTCCTGGTTGTTCATGGTAATGGTAAGCTCACATGTTTCCTTCGGGACTGCCATAACTTCAAAACATCACGAAATAATGGAAAATGGCAAGAAAAGTGATTTGTGAATCCAAACGAAATAAGTCAGAGGAATTTACAAACCTTTCCTGAAGTGATCACTGCAAACTCAAGCGTTCTTCGACTCGACTCCCTTCCATCGCAGCAAAAGGTTCAAGAGCCACCTTTTTCATTGTCTTTTGGTAAAATCCTTTACTCTTTCATGCTTTATCACTTCGTGGGGAACGTGGAAGAGATGTTTATCAGTTTCATGGTTTGTTTGATTTGAACAGCCCAAAACAATGTAAGCGTAGGACATTTTAATGACTAGCAAGGCACCCCAGTGATAGTAACACTTTGTGAACAGTGAGCTCAGCTGACCATCACTTCATGTCTTGCATATCTAATGAGGTGGATGTGAGGTCGGATGCAACCCACCTATAAATGATGTCTAATCTCTGATGGTCCATTAAGTGATCCGATGCTAGGTATGGCTAAGACATGTGAAGCCAAACAAATATATCTTTTTGCATGGGGCAGTGAAGGAAAAAGTGCTATCTACCCTCTTCTTTATACAGAAGCTCACAGTTGGTCATGATTGGCTAGTGTTACTGTGATTGACAGAGGAGACAGAGAATGCCCCTCCTACTAAGAGTGGACAGACAATTTTGCTTCCTTGGTGCAGCCAAGATGATGGGATACCCTGTGAAGCTTTCTGGTTCAAGCTAAAAACAAAAGTGTTTGTTTCTGTAATTTGTGTTTCCATAGCATTTGTTATGTCAGTTAATTATGAAAGCATTTGTTCAGTATGAATACATGCTTTTTCGTGGATCTTGTTGTAAAGTTTTCCCATCTTAGGTGACACTGTTGGTAATCAGTTGATGAAAAACTCAGACTATACAGCATCTGAAAGATTGTTGGTTAAAATCCCTTTGGTTTTTGTCCAGCCCTTTAAACAAGCCCCTTAATCATGTTGATGGTGTTCTGCCTTAACTATAAGTCACTTTGGATAAAAATATCTGCCAGATGAAAAAATTCAGAAAGTAATTCAGCAAGCTGCAAGCTACATAAGCCATTCTTAAGCTGTGTTCTGATTGGATCATTTTCACAGCTTCAAAAAAGGTTAATTCTCCATCACCCTCAATTTTCCAGAAAGTACACTTAGTCTTGGACCAACATAATGTAAATTAACTCCATTAGAATTTGCTGAAACCATGGAGAATTTATCTGAAAGACTGGGAGATATTAGACTTCTTAAATAAGAGAGAAAAATGGATAGAAGATATGGATTAAAAAAAAAGTTCATGAAAGACTGAAAGTACGAAAAAGCCATAAAGTTTATTGTGGAGACGTGCAATATTCAGAACACGCAGGTGAAAGTGACAGTCCTGTTTACTGTGAAGTCTGAATGAAGTGATGGAAGTGCCATGGGGGTTTTGCTCTCCAACTTATCAGGGCATCAGATCTTCATTTTATTTCGTTCGAGTGAACACGTGTGAACCTCCGTAACTATGGAGGCACCGTTTGAACTGAATGGCAGTTATATTTAGAGTTTATGTAATGGCATCCTGAGGGAAAATCAATTATCGTTCCACAGCTGCCTCTGTGGAGGAGTTTAGGAAACAGGCACATCATGTCACGCACCAGTGTTTTAGTTGATAAATGCTTCAGTGTGGAACTATATATATATATATATATATATATATATATATATATATATATATATATATATATATATAAAATGATAGTGCATGGTTGTGCAAAGATATGAAGTTTATTATCATATTTAACGAGTGAGTGAAGCAAATGAGTGAAATATTTTCAACACGGGAACATAAACTTCATATCATCACACCACCGTGTAACATTCTTTATATTATATGGGTACATCCACAGAAAAAAAAATTACTCAAGTTAACGAAAAAATTTTTAATTTTGAACCAGTTCGTCATTTTGACAACGTGCATCTATTCAGTGGGAAAACACTGGGAGTGATGTTATCGGAGTGAAATATCAAGAATTATAATACATACAGGACATTTATTCGATGGAATAAAAACGTGTTCTATTCCCTTCTAGCGGGTTTCATTCATTTGGTTTAACAGCATGCAATATTGTTAGCATATCGCTTATCCTATGGTATTACATCACTCCACCCAATGGAGAATGAGTGTTGAATATGGTTTACGATATTGCATGGTTGTCAAGAAAACATGATGTCACACATCAGAGATGTAAAACTTCCACGTTAGCGAGCGACTGGGAAAATTTGTAAACAAACATGGCTGCCAGGTTTGTTTTGTTAAATACTGAAGATTTTGAGAGAATTTTGAAAGAGAAAGACGCGCTGAACACCCGAAAGGAATGTGTATGTATAATAATAATAATATTGGCTGGCTTTTTCCTCATGGTATATCGGATATATTCCATTCAGCTACTCATCTTCAACTAGTTCATTCAGTATCATGCTAGCTGAATGGAATATATCTGATTACCAGTGGTGCTTGAAAGTTTGTGAACCCTTTAGAATTTTCTATATTTCTGCATAAATATGACCTAAACCATTACCAGATTTTCACACAAGTCCTCAAAGTAGATAAAGAGAACCCAGTTAAACAAATGAGACAAAAATGTTATACTTGGTCACAGGCCTGGAATTTCATCATTTTAGGGACAAGGCCACTTGGCCTTTTGCGCTGTCAATTTTTTGAGGGCATGAAGGCCAAAAGCCAGGGCACCAAGGCCATAAAATAAAACAATGATTTTAAGTTCATGTCTATAATGAATTTAATTTAAGGACTAATGACTCTTCTGAGGAAGATTGGAGTCTCAGTCGAAACTATCAAGCAGGTAAAGAAACATCTCCTACACTATTATGTCTGAAGATTAGAAAATATTGAACACATCTAAACTTATAAATCCATCACTCACTTCAAAAATTGTAAAACTTGTTAAACCTATATCCTCCCATAATTTTTGTTCAATTGACACCGAATGTGCAAGAGCATCTTCAGACTGTACTACTACGCAGATTTTTGATTAATCAAAACTGAGCCTGGAGTACATCAAAATGTTTGACTGTAAATGGAACATATACTAGCATGCAGGCTACTGATTAACCCATAAGAGCCCAGACCGATTTCTCAATCAAGTGGGCGGGGGATGCGTTTGATTAAGTCTCCTGGTTGGCTGGTGATAGATTGGTGTCATTATAGCATGTCGGAGTGGTTCATGCCAGGCTCGAGTCTGATCCACCACTGATGAGTTGCCCAATAAGAATCCAGAATGTCATCAAAAGACGTATTTTTTTAGACGCAGGTGATGTTAAAGCCTATTGGCAGTCACGAGGCAGACTACAAAACTGCAAAACCTCAGGGCATCAAGGCCACTGTGGCCTTGCGGCAGATATTTTTTTCCAAGGGCACAAGGCCAAATTGAGAGGGGCCTCGTGAAATTCCTGCCCTGGTTGGAGCCATTATTTTTGTTTGTACATGTAACTTTCAAGCACCACTGTACCACTCAGTGCCAGCCAATATTATTTAAATGTCACTCAGATCCATGATGTATTTTGTATGAAAAATATATCTTTTTCAACATGAGAAGGTACAGTAAGCATCATATCTTCAAGCCAATTTGTGATTTTCTTTTAATTATATTGACACATTCACAAAAAAAAGTACCCAAATTTATCAAAACAATTAATCGAGTTCCTCATGAGTGAAGATATTGGAAAATATGTTTCTCAATGAACCTCAATTATAATACATTTTCAGTTACAAAAAAATAGAAAGCAGCTTTTTTTCCAAGTTTTTTTGTCATGTAATAGAAAATGTCGGGTATCTTGAACACACCAATCCTTTATTCTTAAAGTCTAAATTAATAAAATTTCAAGATTTGGTGGAATTCCAAGCAGCACAATTTCTTTACAAAGCCATGAATAATTTATTAGCAGGCCACTTACAGAAAATGTTTCAGGATAGAGATGGAGGGTATAAGTTAAGGGAAATGTCAAACTTTACAATCCAAAGATGTCGAACTACAATGAAAAGATTATCTATATCAAATAATGGAGTAAAGCTATGGAACAGACAGAGTGTGGAGCTGAAACAATGTCCAAACATCAAGCAGTTCAAAAACAAATACAAACAAATTATTTTTACAAAATACTGGGAGGAAGGGGCTTGAGGGGGAATCTGGATGTTCTCAGGATGGGGCTTGCTGCTCTGTATTATTTATTATTATTAATTGTTGTTTTTATTTTGGTTGTTATTTGTACTATTATTATCAATTAGTATCATACTGATATATACTGATGTTGTTATTTTAGTGGTTATTATTATCATCTCATCTCATTATCTCTAGCCGCTTTATCCTGTTCTACAGGGTTGCAGGCAAGCTGGAGCCTATCCCAGCTGACTACGGGCGAAAGGCGGGGTACACCCTGGACAAGTCGCCAGGTCATCACAGGGCTGACACATAGACACAGACAACCATTCACACTCACATTCACACCTACGGTCAATTTAGAGTCACCAGTTAACCTAACCTGCATGTCTTTGGACTGTGGGGGAAACCGGAGCACCCGGAGGAAACCCACGCGGACACGGGGAGAACATGCAAACTCCGCACAGAAAGGCCCTTGTTGGCCACGGGTCTCGAACCCAGACCTTCTTGCTGTGAGGTGACAGCGCTAACCACTACACCACCGTGCTGCCCCGGTTATTATTATTATACTGATTATATATATATATATATATATATATATATATATATATATATATAGAGAGAGAGAGAGAGAGAGAGAGAGAGATACAGAGAGAGAGAGAGAGAGAGTGTCGTGTTATTTTGTTGTTATTTTTATTATTAGCATCATTAGTATTATATGGATATTCACATGAAATAATAATTGGTATCATATAAGATCATAGGGAAATAGAGAGTGGGGGTAGGAGTTAATACAGTAAGTTTTTACTTCTTCTTACTCCTTTTCGAACATGTTTAAGTTCATTTTAATTATTATTATTAGTTAATTAGTAGTAAAATTAGTTGTTTTTATACATATTATTTTTATTTTATTATTATTATTTTTCTTTTTTCTATGATTATGGTTATTTAGTTTGTCTGGTTTTGTTTTGATTTTACTGTTCACTGTTCACACATGTTCAAAATAAAGATTTCAATTTCAAAAAATCATTTCACACAGCTCTATTTCCTTTCTCTTTTCTTATACAATCCAGTTTGATCCAGTGCTATGTAAAGAATAAAACTCTCCATATCATGTTATTATAGGAAAACAATCAACAACCATCTGGTGTGATGAAACGGGTTGGTGAAAAGTTGATTATTTTCCTCTAGCAGAACATTCCGTTGTGTTTTATTCCTCTTATACCACAGCAATTTGCCAAAGATTATTACAGTTATCTTTTATTCAAGAACAACTCGGCATACATTTTATCCATTTATAGTTACACTGAATGTTGATGTGGCACATCCATGAAACAAGTTAGTTCCTGTTCCCACTTACAGATATAACTAGAAGGGCACTCATTTGGTCTAGTGCATACCTCCGCCAAACCACATATTATCAATATTTTCTTCAAATCACTTGAAGCTTGGATAAAAAATAAAGGTATCCACCAAATTTCATCCAAATCCATTCACTACTTTTTGGGCTATGTTGGGAATGGGAAAAAAAATCCTGGATTCACATACATATCTGGAGTTGCATCAAAATCTAATTAATTGTTAGCCCATGGGTCACCTTTCCTCCAAATTTCATCAAAATCTGTTCAGTACTTTTTGAGTCATAGTGGGAATGAACAAACAAATGGAGGCGAAAACATAACCTCCACCAACAATGTTGATGGAAGTAAACAGTCTTTCCCTCACCAGCCTCTCTTGTTTTCTCTCTTTGAAGTTAATAAGACAAAAAAAACACCATTCCTTGGTCCTCAAAATGATGGAAAAGTTAGAGTGGAAAAAGTGTTCCAAAGCGCTGACACTGGAGACTCCTTCCATAAATGTTAAATCGACATCTCCTTACAGAAAACATCTCCATATCAACGAATATACATTTTTAATCCGTTTATGGGACCATGAGTTGGCCTAGTGGTTAGTGTGTCCGCCTTTCAACTGGGAGATCATGAGTTCTACTCACTGCTGGGTCATACTAAAGACTGTCATAAAAATGGTACCTTGCGAGTGGGGAGTCAAACTCTTGCAGTTACCAGAAGACCAGCCCTCCACTGTAACCCTAGCTATGTAATACATGAGAGGTCAAGGGTTACTGAAATGGAGTTACCACCCAATGTGCCTCAAGAGTTGGTTAGTACTGGGACAGAAGACTGCCTGGGAGACTCTGACCTTGGGAGGGACTTTGACTTGACTTGAATCAGTTTCTGTGGAGCGTCTGCTGTGCAGAATAGTACTTCTGATCATGTATAGCAATGTGAAAAACAGAAGCTAATGGTATCTGTAGAGAAAGTGAAGAGGACTCAGATAGTGAACTGGGGTTTAAGGAGATTAGTGGCGCTGGACAAATGCATGATTAAATTGAAAATCACTGACTGGAAAATTGCTTTTGATCCTATTGTCTCATTTCCCAATTTGTATGTGTGTGAGAGAGAGAAAGAAACAGAGACAGGCAATGAGAGAACACACACCAGAGTGTTATCGGAAAAGCCTTGTCAAGTAGGAGGAAGTGGAATTCCTCAGCCGGAATAAGTCCAGGTCATGGTTATAATCCTGAAAACATTTTCATGGATACAAGAACTAGCATCTCCATCATGATCACGCCATCACTGGTTTAAAATAAATCGATTTTCAATTTAGCACTTAAACAGCTTTTATTATTCCCTTTCTTTCACTCACCTATTTATTATTTGACTTAGCGTTTATATTATTATAATCTTTGTACTTTTTTATTGTCGTCAGTTGTCACCCACAAGCAATATAGAAAATATTCACCAATTCTCTTGTTTTTCTTCTGAAAAAAAAAGTTTTCCTTTAAGTTTTGTAAACTTGCAAAGTTGAAGTTCAGCGAGATGAACCATAGTAGTTTTCCTTCTATCCAGTTATGTGCTCTTTACCATTAAGGTGCACTGGGAATTTGTCAGGCATATATAAAAAAAAAAGATCTGCTCTGTATCCTGAGAACACTATCCCTGCAGCAAAGCATGGTGGTGGTAGCATCATGTTGAGCATCACCTTTGGCCTCTACACTCCACATTGAATAGTATGTAGACACCTGATCATCACCCTCATATGTCCTTCTTGAATGTCCCATTCCAGATTTAGTCCCCTTTTTACTGTTATAATAAGCTCCACTCTTCCAGGAAAGCTTTCCACTAGATTTTGGGGTGTGGCTTGGGAGATTGGGTTCATTCTGCTACAAGAACTTAGCGAGATGTTATGTGAGGAGGTTTCAGTTCCAGTTCATCCCAAAGGTGTTAAGTGGGGTTGAGTTCTGTGCAGGACACTTGAGTTCTTCCACTCCAACCTTAACATACCGTGTCTTCATGGAGTTTGCTTTGTGCACAGGAGCATTGTCATGCTGGAGCATGATTGAGCTTCTTAGTTCCAGTGAAGGAAATTGTAATGTGACAGCAAACAAACAGAGACATTTTATCCAATTGTGTGCTTCCAACTTTGTGATAAAAGTTTGGTGAAGAACCCTCATATGCAGTCATGGTCTGGTCAGGGAGTGAATATTTATGCAACACACTGTGTTCCTGCATACCAGCTCCAGTGATATTGGCATACAAATCTCTGCCATGTCTCTCAGGGTTTCTCAGCAGAAAAAATACCGTACAGTGTTCGAGTTTAAACTATAGAACTTGAACCATTTTTGTGTACACATCAAATCTAGCTTTTCATCTTCTATGCTTTCAGTTCCTCCTCCTCCTCAATCTCTCAGGAAGAAATAACTTCAACTGCATCTCCACTCGGGAACTACCTGTATTATTCCCTAACGAGCATAGTAGCTTGACTTTTGCTATTTCACCTGATTCTCATGGGAGAACTGTAGAAAAAAATGTGCAGTACTTTCTTCCCATTTAACATCCAGCTGTCAAACACTAAAAAAAGTCAACAAAAATAATGATATTCTTGCATTTCAGAACACCTTGTTGAAGATATAAGCTTGTTCTGATGCTACTTCCTGTTTTAACTTTTTGTGTAAATTTGATAGTTTTTAGCTCATCCGAACAATAGACGACGAGTTTATGCCATCATGTGTTGTCCGTCATCCACATTTCACGAAAATCGCTTCTTCTCTCTCAATTCTTCACTGATGTTTATTCTTTTTGGCAGGAAGGTTGGTCTGCCTGGCCGTGCATATAGATACCTTCTACCTAAATTTGCATAATTGCAATTAATAATGAAGATATGGAGTAATTAATTGATCCCTAACGAGCAGTTTCCACACAAATCACTTATTCTACCTCAATTCTTCACCGATTTTGATTCTTTGTGGCATGAAGGTAGGGGTACCTAGGGTGCATATAAGTTCTACCCCGATTTGCTTCATTACAGTTATTAATGAAGTTATGGTCTAATTAAGCCTTAATGAGAAGTTTAACAAAAATCGCTTCTTCTTCTTGGTCAATTCCTCACCGTTTTGAATTCTTTCTGGCAAATAGGTTGGTATTCCTAGGGTGAGTATAGCTTCTATATATAGCTTGTATATAATGTATATAGCTTGCAACATTTATTGCGCAAGGTGGCCCACTTTAGATTGTTCATTCTGGACTAGATGGTGCCAGAGTGAGCTACGCCGTCATTGACAGTCTCGTTCATTGTGTTACTCATAGATAATTAAAGTAACATTTAACATCATTAGTCATCACCACTGAGCCACTAAGCATATATTTGTACATCTACTTTGAGCAGTTTGTTTTTGGATGCTTTTTATTTTCCTCCTGGAAACCAGAAAGCAGTAATATTAATGGATTTGGACCAAATGCTGATTGGATTGATGTTGCAGTGTGATCCTGGAGGTCACTAGAGCACTGATGAGAGAGGGAAGTTCAACACAGCTTCCTTATTAGGCTGGATGGTGTTAGATCTATCAGTGTCTTGGCAGTTCTCAGATATTGATAGTAAGGTGGAGAATACAGTACATAAAGATCATTCCATTGTACCATTAATGGGTGTTTATGGTATGGAAAATAGCAATAAAGAGATACAGTACATAAAGATCATTCCATTGTACCATTAACGGGTGTTTACTGTATGGAAAACAGCAATAAAGAGAATCTTGTGACGCTTATGAATGTAGTCAGAGTGTAATGCAGGGTTTTATATCTTCTCAACTGATATAGAGATACACTGTGGAGTAGAATATATACACAATAAAACCTGCTGTGTCATGCTGTTATAGGAAAATAATCAAGATTAGGGTTGTCTGAAGAAGAGGGGTTACTGTTACCACCTTGAAATGTTTACATGCATTAAACTACAGGCATTTAGCAGATGCTCTTATCCAGAGTGACATATAACACCCAGAGCAGCCTGGGGAGCAGTTGGGGGTTTAGGTGTCTTGCTCAAGGGCACCTCAGCCAATCCTGCTGGTCGAGGGAATCAAACCGTCGAACTTTTGGTCCCAAAGCTGCTTCTATAACCCTTAGACCATGGCTTCCTTATAAACTTAAGGAACCTTATTGTCACCACTATAACTTACTATAACCACATGTTCTGAAATGTTTTATTTCTTTTCCACCATGTAGGCATTCGGGGTGGCACAGTGGTGCAGTGGTTAGCACTGTCGCCTCACAGCAAGAAGGTTCTGGGTTTGAGCCCAGCAGCCAATGAGGGCCTTTCTGTGTGGAGTTTGTATGTTCTCCCTGTGTCTGTGTGGGTTTCCTCCAGGTGCTCTGGTTTCCCCCACAGCCCAAAGACATGGAGTTAGGTTAATTGGCTACTCTAACTTGACCATAGGTGTGAATGTGTGTGTGAATAGTTGTTTCCCAAGCCCAGAAGTGGGAGGGCTGCAGCAGGAAGGGCATCTGGCATAAAACCATGCTCCAATTAATATGACATGTGGATCAGTAGGGTCCACATGGACCTCAACCTGGCAATAGTGCTGGACAAGGAAGAAGAAGAACAAGAAAAAAAACACCATGTAGGCATTCACACAATTCACAAGAAACATTTATTTTCCAAAAACAAGCTGCCCCTTTACCACACAGGGCAAAGGAAAAAAATGTCTGCCCCTTGTGGTAGAAGTTGGTATAACATGCTCATTGTTATTTATTTATTTATTTATTTATTTATCCATCCATCCATCCATCACCTGTAGCCACTTATCCTGTTCTACAGGGTCTCAGGCGAGCTGGAGCCTATCCCAGCTGACTATGGGTGAGAGGCAGGGTACACCCTGGACAAGTCGCCAGGTCATCACA